>NC_056744.1:1410665978-1410940978 GCF_019279795.1 Protopterus annectens
GGTTATGATATTCTCCATATGTACATATGTAGACACCTTGCATAAAAGCGAACGTGGCAGCATACGGCTCGACGTCTGCTGTCGGACCCGAGTGCGGTTGAGGTGTTGGCGTTCCATGCTCCGCTGGCTGTTGGTTGTGCAATGTTTGGGTGCTACCTATGTTGGAGTCACACATGGGACCGCCCATACAGTACACATTACGGGTGGACATGTTTGTGTGCCGCCCATTTCACTGTGTGTGCAGGTAGGGAGGTGTCAGTCCATGGGGCCTATGCTGTCAGAGTATGTGCTATACGTTCCCTATTTGCCAAGGCATAGGCATATTGGGTACGCCTCCGTCTGCCTACTGGGGCTGGCACAGTGTGTTCATGGCGCTGAATGCCCTGTGCCTGTGCTTGCCTTGGCAGTTGTGGCGGGCTTGGTGGCCCTACACCATTATGTCCCTGCAGCAGCTGTTTCCGCAGGATCATATTATGTAGCATAGCACATACTATGAATATGTGGGCACATGTGCCTGGAGAGTACTGCAAGGCTCCACCGGATGTATCCAAGCACCAGAACCGTGATTTCAACATCCCAAACACACGCTCTATGATTATTCTGGTTTGTGCGTGTGCCTCATTATGGCATTATTGCATGTGTGTGTGTGCATTTCTGATGGGTGTCATCATCCACGGCTCCAATGCATAGCCAGCATCCCCCACAAGGTGACCTTGTGTGATGTCCCCCCTGGCGAATACCTGATACAGCTGTGAGGCATGCCAGATATGGGAGTCGTGGTAGCTTCCGGGGCTGCCAGCACACATCCATGATAATGCCCTGCGCATTGCACATGACCTGGCAATTGATGGAGGGGAATCCCTTGCGGTTTATGTAGCGTCTACCC
The DNA here is from genome assembly GCF_019279795.1 of Protopterus annectens. NCBI lineage: Eukaryota > Metazoa > Chordata > Ceratodontiformes > Protopteridae > Protopterus > Protopterus annectens. The sequence goes on from NC_056744.1 coordinate 1,410,666,865, forward strand.
TGCTCACCGGGTGGTGACTTGATTTCTATGTGTGTACAGTCTATCGCACCCAGTACCTCCGGGTATTGTGCCACACGGTGGAAGTGGCGCATATTGCTAGCCAACTCCTCCTGAGATCTGGGGAAGTATATATACTCATGGGCATGTCGTAACATGGCATCCAGAAACTGGTGTAGTACCCTGGATGCTGATGCCTGTGAGATGCCCATTATATCCCCGGTTGGCCTTTGAAAGGTACCTGTTGCCAGTATTTGCAAGCTTACACATACCTTTGTGTCCACTGGGATGGGCTCCCCTCTGTTGTCTCTTGTTCTCAGGCGTGGCCGGCACAGCTCAACTATTTGCTGTAACGTGTCCCTGTCCACCCTGTAATGCTCTACTATTTCCAGGTCTTGCAGCCCCTGGTAGGTCACCCTTGGTCTGAACACTCTCCTTCTCCTCTGAGGCCTCCGGTAGTTGTCGGCACCCTCCTCCGCAACTCCGTCTGTCTCTAACACTTGCCGATGCATCACGGCCACGGCAGCACCCAACATAAACATTTTAAAAGTTCCCCGTGTGTTTACACCGTAAGGCGCAGCGTTTGGGAATTCGCGCTGTGTTGTGTGCATTCCCACTTTATAGTGTTGTGCTGTACACCCGGTGATGTCATTGGGTGTGTCTCTGCTGCCGTATCTGTGGGTTATCTTCCGTGTTTTACCGTTGGCACTGCGCTGTTGCCTTTGGTGTTACATTACACTTGCCTGCATTGGTTTAGCTTTACACCTTACTTTACTGTTTCTGCACGTTGCACCTACTATTTACGGGAGTGCATCCTGCAGGCACATGGCATCTCATGCATTTTGTCTGCCGCCGCCGTTATGCTAACTCTCTCCTTGGCTGTGCTGTATCGGTTCTTCGCTCTTTGCATTTCTGCAACATCCCCTACTTTCTTTGCATTCATATGCCTCCCCTTTCCCGTTTTGCAGGTTTCTGCACGCAGAGTTGTCAGCTGCCGCTGATTGCCCTTCGTGGGTTGATTGGTGTTAATTGCTCATTACGACTCCAATTACACTGCTTCCGCATTTCCTCATATTCTCCGCATCACCTTCCTGTATCCATGGTTGTTGACGGGGCGGCCGTCACATGACTGGTTTGGGGAACATAGTCATCCTCGTGCACATGCATCTGTGCATGCATTGTGTACTCTCAGTGCATCTATTTCCTCACACGCCGGTCCTGATGCTGTGATGTGCATTGTACAGCCCAGATTTGCTGGCCTCCAATGTGCTTCCTCCTACAGTGGCACACCCCTCTGCGATTGACAGGTATTCCCTCTAGGCCACTCCTCGGTGTATTACCGCTGCGCCGTTTGGTGCAGCCTTACGCCGGCGGGGGTTTTGCGATTCAGTATTATCTGCCTCATTTGCATGGCATTGACTACTAATACATGGTTACGGCGCCAGACACCGCCGCCACTCCTTGGCAACCCTTGAGCTGTGGTTGTGGCTTTCCATTCATACTATGGTGTATTGAGGCTGTGATGCTGATGTGTCTTATACTGCTCTTTTATAACATTGTCATATTACTTCATTGTTCCTCACCTTCCACGGACATGTCCTGGGGTTCTGCTGTGGTTTTTGCGTACATAACATTTATGTCGTTATTTACATTTTCTACGTTTTCTTTTGACATTCTCGGTTTCTTTCTCCATTGCCATGTTGCACCAGTATGACACCTGATGTTGGCAGCCTTCCGTTACTCCTATGTCATGTTTGGATATATGTAAACCGTTTTTTTTTGGTTTACATTGCCGTGCTGTTATGCTACGCCTGCGCCATTTCGTGAATCGCTACTTGCCTTCATTTGCATGGTGCAACACCGCACATGGGGTATTTAACATACCTACGCCAGAAGCGGCGCAACTCCGGTGTACGCCGCTGATGCACGTGGGTTTGGATAGTACCTGAATCGCTCGGCGGCCATGTCTGGCGTTGTGGCACCTACGCCATGCGTGCGCCTGGCGCAAGGTTCATGAATCCCGGGGATGGTCTCAAGCTCAATGCCAAAAAGTGCATTGTCACCCCCCTTGGTAAAAATTCTGTACCCATTAACTACCACATAGGCGGTAGTCTACTTAACACTGAAAGTGTGATAAGAGACCTTGGGACACAGGTGGACAGTAGTCTCTCGTTTGGTAATCACATCACCAAAGTGGTCAGGAAATCCTTCTACGTGGTACACCTCATCACAAATGGTTTCTCATCCAGAAAAAAGAGGTCATTGTTCCCCTCTACTCATCACTCATTAGACCCATTATAGAGTACAACGCCCCTTTTGGTATGTACCTCACAAGACATCTACAACAACTAGAAAGGCCGCAAAAATACCTCACAAAGAGGATTACTGGCCTCAAACAGATGCCTTACGCAGACCATCTAAAAAAACTTCAGCTTTACTCCGTCGCATATCGCCTACACAAAGGGGATTTCTGCCTAACATACAAAGCTATGTCAAACCCAGAGCTGTTGGACATGCTCCACTTAAAGAAATCCCAATCCCTCCGAGCTACATGCTCTAGGGACCTAAACCTTGTCACCACAATAAACAGAACATGCTGAAGGGATAGATTCCTGTCCCAGAGACTTCCCATACTCTGGAACAGACTGCCTATCTATGTCAAACAGAGCTCCTCATTAGCACTCTTCAAGAAAAATCTTGATGATTGGATGGGTAATAGGAAATTAACCCCGGGGATCACTTCTGTGGTTCTGCTTCACAGGGACACAGGAAAATAATTTTCTCGGGTGGCGAAAGCCAGGGTACATTTTTGGCTAGGCTTGTATAGGCCCTAGGGCCAATAGCCTTGTACCTACCTCTGAACCTATGAACCTATTAAAACAACGCTCTTAGACAAGAAGTTACAAACAAATCATAAGTGAGAGTAACTAAAAGAACAATATTAATTAAAACTGCTTTGTAATGATCATAAAAATAAACCACTAAGTAAATAGAACCATCAAAAATTTAGAAATAAATACCTGTTCAAAAAGCAGTAAATAGCCATCCCACCATAACACATGCAACATGCAGAAATAAAAATCACACAAACCTGAACTAATGCTGACTACATAACCAATTCCTAAATTCCAAAGCAGAAAACCTTTCCAATCTGAAATTAAACATACAAATCTAATAAGATGTTCAACACATAAATATACAAATAAACGACACACATCAGAATATCAAAAGGACATTCTGCCCTAACAAATCTTTCTCTCCTGTGAACAACTATTAAGAAATTAATAACAAAAATTCACTAAACTGGCATCAGAGTACATAATTATGTTGTTAAACTAATAAAAAATTACTTCAGTTTTGTTCACATATTTTCCTTAAATTATAGCAATCAAAGAGATGCCATGTTAACAGAACAGTGATATCTATTATTGTCCTCCCAACCATACAACTGCTTATTATTTTCTAACTGACCTTAACTCAACACAGATTCTGATAAAGAAAATCATAAACCCTAAATCCTGGCATACTAGTCTGTGACCAGTTGTTCATGTTTCACTCTGAATACCAAATAACAGCTGTTCTCCATTTCTACCAAAATATACAATTTTTTTCCCTAATTATCATAATACTCACAACATCCGTGGCACAGACAAAGTACAGTCATCAAGGTTCCCAAATACTCCATCCTAAAAACATATGCCAGTATTTCCCGCATACAGAATTTTGCAATCTGCCACAAAAATAAGAAAAAGCTTACTAAACAGCACATCTATGACAAAGAAATATTCCCACATAAAAGGGTCAAAAATAATTGTCAAACATTTTTCAAAAAAGTAATATGATACAACCTATGAATCCATATAGTTGTCTCCCTCATAAAAATCAAAAAGGTCCAGTGCTTCTTTACACTGTCCCTGTTAACAAGTATTCATAGCAACAACAAAAAAAAAAACTTCATACATTTAATATGACATAGTGCCGATTCCCAGTACAAACAAAAATCATGAAGCTTCTTCTTGTCCACATAAGTAATGCTATTTGCACACTGTAGCTATAGTTAATGATTGATAAATACCATAAGACCATAACATGAGGAGAGGTTTAGCCAATCAAACCATCACATGAGGAGAGGTTTAACCAATCAAATGCCCAATCTGAAATCACGATAGGTAATATGTTTGGCCATCTGACAATGTGCTTCAAGTGCCTGTACTGCCTCCTCAACCTTAGCAGCCAAATCAATAAAGTAAATCACTTTCCACATGATAAAACCAACAAAGCCTAACATAGTCCAGCTACAGCAGATAGTACTGTTCTAAAACTGTGAGGAACTTAGTTAAAGCTCATTTATTTGTTTATTTACTTACTGATCCATTACCAGAGTACCAAAAATGATCTTTTAGAGGATGCCTGCAGAGAAAAGCTCCAAAGAAAGGTTACACAGTAATGATATTTACAATACAAGTAAAGGATGAAGTTAAATAATAGTGACATTTTGACTTACAATACTGAATTTAAACATAACAGAGAAAAAAAGGTATTTATTTATTTTCTTTATTTATTTTTACATTTGTTAACCAGGTTAGTCTGACTGGGTCAAGAGACCCCTTTTTCAGTGGAGACCCAAGGAGAAAAGCTCCAGGAAAGTAATTAAAAAATAAGAACAAAACTAACAATTAAAGTTTTAAGATACTTAGCAGTATAAAAATAGAGAAAGAGAGGTATACAACATAAATATTTACAAGGCAAAAGTATGGTATTTTGAGAATGCAGTAGCAATACTTTTGAGAAGTTTGGTTAGCATTAAGTTATATACAAGGAATATAGCAATGTCTAAAATAAAAATATGTTATATACAATTCAGAGTAACATCATGACATAGTACAACAAAGATGTGTTTAAAAGCATAGGTACTAATTGCAGTTTAGACAACAGATACCAGGCAGATATGTTGATTGAGAGTAGAAGAAAAATTCATTAGGTTGTTTCCTAACAAATACAGATCCATGCATGTTGGAAATTAATTTTTAGTTGCTTTTTGAAATTCGCCACATTTGGTTGTATGCGGTTGTGTACATGGAAATAGTTTTTTTTTTTTTTAAATAAATCACAGCATGCAATGTCCTCTATTTACGGTTAGCACTAATTCATGAATGTTAAAAGCTGAGAGTGAGTATAAGCATAATAAAGAAAGTGATAAAGTACGATGGCGAAAAGTAGACCAGAATTAGTAAGGGTATTAAAGTTACTGTTTCTGAATGGTGAAATGAGAGGCTTTCAGTATGGGCAGGGGGGGGTCTGGATAGACAAGAGAGAGAAGAGTAAAGAGTGAAAACAGGGTGAAAGAGAAAAAGAAAGACTTCAGTTGATAAGATAGAGTGGAGAGAAAGGAAGGTATTATAAGTTGGTGTAGGTTAAATGGTTTCCTCAGAATTGAATAAAGTTATTACAGCTGAATTAAGGCAAACCAATAAACAGGTATTATTGGATAGGACCTTAACCTGAGGAGATACTGCAGGAATACTGTCAGGACCTGAGCAGAGAATGTTTTCAAGTTTATCTTTGAAGCAGTTGATGGAGGATATAAGATATATAGTACTAGTAAAGGAATTCCATAACTTGAAAACATAAATGGAATAAAAGTAATCCCGAAAGGAGTTGTGGGATTTTATAACAAGACGTGGCTTTGTGTATGTGAATTAAAGAGGTCTTGCAAGAGAATACCACTGTAGGATATGGTTAAGAAAGGAACATTTATTGGGAGTAAGTAATTTAGGAAGTTTAAGAATTCAAGTCAGTTTACTTGTTTGAAGGCTAGGTGATAAGCAGAGTTGGAGATTATATTACAAAATTTTGGAATTTTGTCACAACATTGCTCTAATTTTTTTCTGGAGGTTGTTAGGCTATTGGCCCTAGGGCCTTTATAAGCCTAGCCATGTTATACCCTTGTTCCCTTATTGACAAAGTTGTATGGTTTATATTTGCTGCATAAGACTATGATTACCACTGAATGCCCTTATCCAAGTGGAGCATAGGTGGCAACTCCGGGGTAAATTTATGGTCGCCCATCCTGTTGTCTGTGTTACACTTTAATAGGGTCATTCAGGAGCTCTGTTTTATGTGAATTGGGATTTTGTTCCAGAGGAGTGGCAATCCTTGGGAGACATATCCATCTCTCCAGCATGTCCTGTTAATGGCACAGGCTAGTTTAAAATCCCTAGGGCGAGTGAATCATCTTGTCCCATTTGACTTGTGGATGTGCAGCATTTCTGTTAGGGCAGGTTCTGAGACTGCTCTGTAGGGCAGGCACAAGTCGCCTCTCAGCAGCCCCTAAGATACAGAGTACAGTGACAGGGCCTCCAGTCTGTCCATATTGATCATGTTTTGAGGGCCCTGAATTTGTAGCCACTCTCATGGTGTAGATGTATAAAACAACAAAACAAAGCTGGAATGCAGGAATACCAAAGAAACAAACAAACGTAGGCAGAAAACAATTTAATATATCACAGCAAAGCTTTCGGGTGAAACCCTTCTTCAATACTAGCAATCATTCAAACAAAAACAGCTTGCTTTAAATAGGAGCAAAAAACAGTCACATGATAGCAGCCAAAATCACATGACCGACAAATACAATATAATATAACATAAAACATGATAGATATACAAAATGCAAAAATATTTAAAATATTTAAAACAGCTTAACACGCTGAATTTTACTTAAAACAGGCTTTAGGCTAACAGTAGAGTTTAATCCAGGTGGAGAATCCGCTGCTAGTCTTAAAATCCATTCATATTCCTTAATATCTAAAACATTATTAATATCACCACCCCTACTATGAGGTTTAACCAAATCTAGGCATCTAAATTTAAAGCAATGCATGTTCCCATATGTTTTAATATGCTTGAAAAGAGCATTATTCTCAACCTCCCTTCTAACCTCTGACTTATGCTCAATTATTCTGTCTTTAAGTTTATGTGTGGTCTTGCCCACATAGAATGCTGAACAGGCATTACAAGTAGCCAAATACACCACATTTACACTGTTACAGAATGCTACTGATTTAAAGTGAAACTCTTTTAAAGTAACAAGATTAATAAATACGTAATTAGGGGTAGCAGCAATGTCTATACAACAAGAACAACTCATACATTTAAAAGTACCAATACGATCAGAGAAAACATTCAGCTTTAAGCCAAAATTAAAATCTTTATAACATAATAAGCTTTTAATACTTCTCATATTCCTATATGAGTAGTAGGGCTTTTCACCTAAAATTCGCCTAACCTCTGGACAAGCCATCAACACAGGCCAGTACTTGGCTATGATATATTTAACCGAACCTGTTCTACTACTAAAATTCATAACATATCTAGTTCTAACTATATTTCCAATATTAGATCCTGATGTAATGATCACATGATCATTCATACACGCATCTGTCCTGCCAGTTTGATTGTGTTTTTTTGTGTCCTAAAATAAGGTTTATATGTAGTATCCCTATTAAGTATTACCATTCTCTTCAATTCTTCCAATATATCCAAGTCATAGCCATTCTTAACAAACTCATTGAACATTTCATCTAACTGTATATGAAATACAGAGTCGATTGTATTTAACCTACTGATTCGTGAAAATTGAGCTTTAACAATTCCTTTAAAAACATGAGGTGCATGCATACTATTATAATGTAAGTATCTACTAGTATGCACATCCTTCTTGTGAATAGTAGTTTGTAAAGTACCCTCTTCTTTATATATCTTAACATCAAGGAAAATTGCTTCATGTTCAGATATAATCTCCTTAAAAACCAAAAAACTCGTACTACTGTTTAAATATACTATAAAATCTTGCAGATCAGAACGTGATCCCTTCCAAACCACAAAGCAATCATCCACAAACCTCTGGTACAAGCAAATATTACTGTTCAAAAATTTTACACCATCATGTATAAACTCTAATTCCCATTGATACAAGACTAAGTTAGCATATGTATTAGCAACCAGTGTTCCCATCGCAACACCGGTTAACTGTAAAAACAAAAGTTGGTCAAACATAAATACATTATTGCTCAGAACATTTTGTATATCTATCATGTTTTATGTTATATTATATTGTGTTTGTCGGTCATGTGATTTTGGCTGCTATCATGTGACTGTTTTTTGCTCCTATTTAAAGCAAGCTGTTTTTGTTTGAATGATTGTTAGTATTGAAGAAGGGTTTCACCCGAAAGCTTTGCTGTGATATATAAAATTGTTTTCTGCCTACGTTTGTTTGTTTCTTTTGTAGATGTATAAAACCCTGACTACAGCCCAGCCAACCCAGTTTCATTTAACAATTCAGGTGATCAATGGAGTAGCAGGGTGAGATAAACATTGAATCTCTGATGGTGATTCCTGGTGGTGGCTGGGGATGTCATTATCAAGGGGGCATGTCCATAAAGGTGAATAGGGAGGGGGCATGGCTAAGCTGTCAGGGAAGGATGGAACATCATATATCCTCAATGTACGTTTGCCAAGAACCAAAGGAAATGAAGAAGGGGGCAAAGAAAGAGGGTAGATCATAATTTAAAAACTCCATCTCTAGAAGATGGACACTGACCGCCCCCAGGATGTCCTTAAGATCCTCGCTAGCTCTGGATCAAATTTGGGTATTGGATTGGGGGTGAATTGGTGTGCCTGTAGACCCAGCAAAGGACATGGGCCATTAAGATAGCTATGAGAATGACAATAATAGGAAAAAAAGATCTCAAAAAATTGCTGCAATTTAAAAAGTGATGTTCAGTTAATATATGTAAGGATGGCAGAGGCATGATGTAGGATTTAGGGCTGTTGTTCATTGATTTCAGCTCAGCATTCAATACAGTGATTACAAAGCAACTTATAGAAAAGCTAATTAACCTTGGAATAAGCAAATGGTTGTGCAATTGGATTCTTGATTTCCTGACTGGAAGACCACCAAAGGCATGTGCTGGTAACAACACTTCAGGAGTATTACAATACAACACTGGTGTACCCCAGGGCTGTGTGCTGAGTTCTACCCCAGGGCTGTGTGCTGAGTTCTCTAATGTTCACAATCCTTACCCACGACTGCTCTGTGAAAGCTAGAAACAATCATATCATTAAATTCGCAGATGACACCACAGCAGTGGGACTCATAAGTGGTGATGACGAGAGTGGGTATAGGAATGAGGTCAACCCCCTGATTGAATGGTACAATAACAACAATTTGAACCTGAACATCAATAAAACAAAGGAAATCATTATTGACTTCAGAAAAAATTCTGCCATGCACTTGCCCCTCAAGATCAACGGTGAAGAACTGGAGAATGTCCAAACTACAAACTTCCTGGGGATACACATATCAGAGGATCTTTCATGGAGCACAAACACAGGTCAGCTAATTAAAAAGCCCGACCAGCGACTACATTTCCTAAGTAGGCTTAGAAAAGCTAAGCCCTCTAGGAATGCTATAAATACTTTCTATAAGGGAGCCATTGAGAACATTATCACCAGCAACTGCACTGTATGGTTCAGTAACAGCACAATGATCGAAAGGAAGAAGCTGCAAAGAATAAGAACAGCAGAAAAGATTGTGGGCACTAGTCTTCCTACCTTACAGAAGCTCTTTGAACTGAGATGTAAAAAGAGGTCCCGCAAAATACTAGATGACATTTCGGGTCTATATCAGGTCACTGAAATGGTAGTCCAGCGAACACCTATTCAGTGACCCGCAATCATTGAAAATCACTTCAGCAATTCACTGAATTCATGAAGGGCAACAAAATAGTTGTCCTAAGCACAACAGACAGATACAGAACATTGCCCTTTTCTCCACTGTAGTGCGATCTTGGAGTTGGTATATATAGTTGGGGGTGTGTGGGGAGTGAAGCCCCCCCACATCGGGGGGTGTGGGTGATGAGGTCCCCCACTTGGGTGGGGGGCTTGAGTAAACTAAAAGTTGGTCCATTGTGCTTTGGGCAACTGTTTCATTGCCTTTAGTAAATTCAGCGAATTGCTGATGCAATTCTCGCTGATTAGGGGTCGCTGAATAGGTGTTCACCGGAATACCTTTTTGGTGAACTAATATAGACCCGGACACTTCTCATCCAGTGCATGGTTGGTCCACTAAACTTGCATCTGGTAGATGATTATGGAGTGTCTGCTGCAGGACCTCCAGATTCACGAACAGTTTTTATCCAACTGCAATAAGACTCATTAACACAGACCTAAATCGGGATGTATCAATACTATAACAGACTGTTACACTCTCAATCTTTTCCATTTTTTCATACATTAATTCTATTTATTTATTGCACACTAAAATTAATATATTCTCATTCTAGTGCAATTGTAATCTCTTCCTTATGTGCAATATCACCCAATATCACCTCTGTGCATAGTGTACTTTTCTTTTCATGTGTTAATCATCTAGTAGACAGTGTTGTTTGTCCAGTGTAAATAAATAGTGTACAAGCATGTACATCAGCTAACAGACATTTACTTGTGTACTGTAATCATTGTTTATTCTTTAATAGCTATCATGTCTTATCTTTTTCTGTATGTTTTTTCCTCTAAAAGAGCTGACACTAGAAATTTTGTTTAGGTAGCACATGTGTTCCTAAATGACAATAAAGTTTCTTTGAATCTTTGAATATTTGAATCTTGAATCAACTGAAGCTACTTGGAACTTTAATGGTAACGTTACAATGAATAAATGTATAACAATCAGCATGTTAAATATATTTGCATGCTATGCTTGAGCTGCAGGGTGACATACCTTTTTTACTTGGGCTAACTAGAAAGGCCAGTTGTAACACATCATGGTGGTGTTTTTCAAATAAAAACCTAAGGGTTTTGGTCCTTTTGTAGGTAAAGGTGGGATGGTTGCCTAGCTTTTGGGAGAGTTCTTTATTGCTAAGAATAACATCCCAGTTACAGGAATGAAGGTTTCATGAATGATGCATGTCCCTATTTATTGGGAGAGGTAAAGTAAGGGTGCAATTGTTTCCTGCAGAGACCTTGGGCTTACTAGTAAAGCCAGCACAAAGAATCAACTTGAATTTGGTGGTCCGTGCTTGGCTTACCACACAGATGGTGGTTTCAAGCAGGGTTATGGGGTAAATCATGGCTGTAAAGAGGTGCTGTAAAAAGACACATTCTTCTAGGAATACTGAATCATCGCTAACATTTCTGGACAAGCAAATGAACTGACCACAGACAATATTGGCTTTCATGAAGGGTGGGTGTTGGCTTGTGTACTCCAGGAAACTATTCCTGTACATTTTCTTCCTGTAAATAGTGGAGTTGAAGCTTGGTATTTTGGGGTTAAATGAGATTGGACCTGTGTGCATATATGCTTGAAATGAAGAAGGATAAGAATTGAATACTGTTAGACATGGCATGGATGAAAATGTTCAGCTCTAAATGAGACCCTTGACAAATGAAAAAAAAATACCATCAATAAAGCAGTGATACAATCTTGTTTGTTTAAAACCTGGGATATGTGCTAGAGTCTCCATTTCCCATGCACTAAGCCCTTTATTAGCATATGCTGGGGCTATTTTGGCACCCATGTATACTCCTCGTATCTGTTGGAAAATGTTTTCCATTAAAGTGTACAAAGTTATTGGATAAGACAATATAAATGAGTTCACAAATGGTGTCTATTTTAGGTTTCTTGAGCTTGGTATTTTTAGTAAGGAATTTACATGTGAGGTCAAAACCTTCTTTATGAGGTATACTTGTATACAGTGCTTTCATATCCAAGGTAATTAAATGTTGGTCATTTGGAGAAAGATGGTAGTGGTGGAGTAAGTCCCAGAACATTGCCTATCTGCTAACCAGATTCTCATGTCTTCAGGCAAAGTGCTCAGGGCTTGTTCCCTCACCAAAAGGTCTGCCAGCCCTTCAAAAGTGGTGACCTGACACCCACTCACCCACCTATGAAAATACAATATATTCACACACAGTTTCATCTGCCTTGTGGCTATGCTCATGAAACTTTTTCCTGTAAGCTTCAGGTGTTAACTTAAAACACTACAACAAACAATTTTAACAGTATTATAATTTAAGCAATCAGTATCAGACAATTTAGAAATAGCAGTTACAGCTTTACCATGAAGTATGGAGATCATTAACCATACCCAGAGCTCTTGGTCAACTTTATACTGTTTACATACCCTTTCAAACATATGAATGAAACTATCAAAATTATCCCCCTCTGTAAACTGTGGAAGATATTTACTGACCTTTGTTGCTTCTGGAGTTTGGTTACTCCCTTCCCCATTACCTCCATTACCCTGGCAAAGAGTCAGCATCTCCTTCTCATGTTGCCTCTGCCTTTCATTATCCTCAGCTACCAGACATCATCATTTCTCATTTTCCTCAGCCCCCAAATGCCACTGTCTCCTTGCTGCTTCTATTTCCAAACATTTGGCCTCCAGTTCAAGTCTCTTTAATTCCAGATGGATTTTTAATTCCTCTGTGGAAAGGTTGAACTGTCCATTTTCTGAGATTTGTACATCTCCAAGCCCAGCCTGGTTGTCATCCTGGCTGCTGGTATGTGATGCAGCTGTGCCCAAGGCTGTAATCAGTTCTGCTTTAGTCAGGTTGACATGCACAAGTCCTTTGGCCAGGCACATCTCACCCAACTGACTCTTTGTCAGCTTGCCATCCTCCTCTGCTGACATCCTTGCCTGCTCTCCCTGACTAACTAAGCTAACAAAAAAAAAAAAACTAACTAAATAAATAAATAAAATAATTTGTGATATGGAATTCTGAAAGTACACTGTGTGGCTAATTGAGAGTACAACTTCTTCAGTGACAACTGTTTACAGGCTACAGGAATTCAATATCCACACCACTAATTCCTAATATGTGGATATCCCACCACTGCCAATCAATTAATATGTGACACCCCATCACTGGCCCAGTCCTCACCACAGGCAACAGTGGGAGACATACCTATTGGGAGGATGACAAGTACACACACAATAAAATGCAATTTCCCATAAAAGCACACAGAAATCACAGTCAGTCTGGGGCTGATTTCTCCCTCTTTCTCCAGATCCCCAATAAGAATCCTCACTGGCACAGCTATACAGCTGAGATCTCAGCTGAGTGGCCAAGCCAAGACCTCCAACACCCTTTCTGTCCAACTAGTGCTTCATGTCCCTGCTCAAGTACTTGACACACAGACTCTTTGAGATTTGATTTATACATAAACACACACACACACACACGTGAGAAAGACTGACACAGGTTCACTAGCTATGCCTCCTTTTGGCCAGACTATAAGATACTTATTACTGCCTAAGGCCTGCTGCTTATCAGCTACTTAACCCTTAACAAAGGGTGTCCAATCTTACTGTATAATGTTACTATAAATCCAAATGGCACTTTGACCAAGAGCAAGGCTATTAGGAGTAGCCCACAGAGTGTCACCAAATAAATATGCAAATACTCTCAGAGCTTCAATATGTCTCACAAATATCAGCCACAATGAAAGGTTTAAATATATTTAATAATAGATGATAAAAGAACAAGAAAATACTCCATAAGTAATCACAGTTACATCAGAGTTTAAAATCACAGGAAATGCTTAAAACAACATTGCAGGACAGTCTCAAATAAATAAACAAAACATCTAAGCTATACTTCACTATATTCCTGCCTGTATCTACAAGAAATTACTGTACCCTAGTTAACTTACTTACAGAGCCAGGCAAGACAGCTGTAATGAGTGGGTCTTCCAGCTGATGCTGTCAGGTCAAAGACAAAATATAAAATGCCCTACTATGCCCGATTAAGCACTGAGGAAGGGTACTTGATACCTGAAAGCTTTGCTGCTGCTATTAAACTGGTTGCTGCCTTACATTGGTGTTAGCTGTTTTGGTTTTGGATAACTTACTTACAGAGCCAGGCAAGACAGAAGTTGTTAGTGGATCTTCCAGCTGATGCTGTCAGGTCAAAGACAAAATAGAAAATGCCCTACTTCTCTCAGAGAGTTCTTAAATTACTATATCAAATATTAATGCTGGGTTAGCTTGCAGGATGACATCACTTCTTGTCATCTGACTTTAGTTTCCAAGCCAAACTCCCATTGCTAGAAACTGCCAGCATTTAGCATCTCCCTGTAAAAATACATAGCCTAGAGATGTTTGCAGCTGCTGGAAGACATAAAACAATAAAACACTTACAATACAATGCAGAAAGCTCCCTAGTTTTAGACATCCTGTCCCCTTGCTGCATTTAAACCATCTTTTATGGTGCAGTTATAAAATAATTTAATTTTGACAATGTTTCTGAAGCTTTACAAGTTAATTATCTATGTTCCAGTTTCCACTGTTAAAATATATACATTTAGAGATTTACAGTAGTTTATGTACATTTCTGTTCTATTCCATTAGGGTACCCTGTGGACATAGCTCTATGCCAAGTACTCTACAACATATCTCAGCATACATGTCTGCACAAACCATCTTATACAACTTACAGTTCTAATACATTTGTAACACAAGCATATGAATCATGTTGATATTCACAAATGACATATGATTATTTACAAAATTCCAGGTAGCTGTGCTGGTAGTACCTTCTTTTGTCACAATTATCCCCCCTTCAAGACTCAAGCTAGTCTTTCAAGTGTCCCTTTGGAAACATTGCTTGAGAGAGATGACTATCTAGGAATACATTACCCCATTCCCTGTCCTGAGAGCCCATCTGCTTTGGTATTGCTAACCCCACTGTGGTGCTGCACTGTCATATCATATGCCTGCAACCCTAGGCTCCACCATAGTAATTTGGAATTTTCCTGGCTGGCTCCCTGTAGCCATAGATCCCCCTCAGACTCCTCCTGCTCTTACTGCCAATACGTAGCACAAGGGTTTCCCTGTCATGGTCAGGTTTCATCATGTTAACATGGTACAGTTTGTCTCCCTGCCTCATGCCTAGTAGTTCTACCATGTAGTAAACATCACTGACCTTCCCTTCCACTTTGAAGGGTCCGTCCCAAGCTGCCTGCAGCTTGTGTGTTTAACAGGAACGAGAACCATTACCTGCTGTCTTACAGCATACTCTCTAGCTTGAGCATTCCTGTCATACCAGATCTTTTTACTGCTGTTGGGCATCTGCCAGGTTTTCCTGGGCCAAGCCCATGAGTTCCCTGAGCCTTGACCTGAGGTTTAAAACATATGCCACAACAGACTCTCTGTGAGATTCCCACTCACCCTCCCACTCATTTCAAATCAAATATAGAGGTCCCCTCACCATATGCCCATACAGCAACTGAAAGGGTGAAAAACACGTGAATTCCTGGTGCACCTACATGTAAGCAGACAACAGATGGGGCAAATATTTTTCCCACTCCCTCTTATACTGGTCTGCAAATGCCTGTAGCATGGTCTTTAGCGTAGAGTTTAACCTCTCAACCAGACCATTAGTCTGGGGATGATAGGGGGTGGTCTTTAGGTGCTTCACCCCACAGTACTTCCACAGACAAGTTTTGTGTACAGCTTTTTATGTAGGATTGACGAAAAGGAGGTTACGAGATCGTATATATGACCATCTATACGACATTCGTAAACAAGATGAGACTAATGCACTAGCAAAGCATGTAAAGGATTTTCCTACTCATCATTTTAGTTTTAGAGTGTTACAAATTATACCAACTAATAAGAGAGGGGGAGATGATGACAATAGTTTAGCAATGGCTGAATTGCATTGGATATTGAAGTTAGCAGCCCACTTACCCCCTGGCATAATTAATTATCTATCTATCTATCAAACCAGTGTTAGTAGGGATGAAATAAACTATTATATTAAAATTTGTCATAAATTAGCTAGAATATGTATGTATTTGTATATGACACTAGATGATCATAATGATTATTAAATATTTTAAATATATATACTTATTGTTTGAACTAGTAGAGTCTATTCATATATATTGGATTTATACTTATAATCAGGATTTTATGTGTGTACACTAATATTATTGTGTGGTTCATATTAGTAGTCACATAATCTTATGTTTATATATTTAGATTTTTATTTTTTTGAAATACATGCACATTTAGTTTTTATTTACATATACCTATTTTATTATTCTGATTTGTGTTTATAATATTATTATTTTGATATTGTTTTTATTTAGTCTAGTAAGTTCCTTGGTGAAGTTTTTTAGCTATACTCAGGTTCCACTATGGATTTATATAGTTCAAGATGATAATTTACATGATATATTGAGAGTATGTTAATTAATTAATTATTTAATTAATTATATACATGTTTTATATCTAGGATAGAATGTATACACAAATTTTAACTACTGACAAGGGATAAATAGACTAATTATAATGTCTATGATATCACATTATTTTCTTCAACTTGTGAAAATGCCATATGAGTCTATCTATTTTTGTTTGTCATATATAAATATGTAACAATATGTAATAATGTAGGAAGGCTAGAGTATATTTATCTGGTTATATAGCGTAATACGCTCAATATAGATTTTGTATATAAGCATAAGTAAATGCAATGTGTATACATGTTCTTGGAAACTTCCTATGCATATGTTTTATATGTACGTTGTTTATATACATTCTTTGAGTTATCTAGAATAGTTTCATCATTATGATTATAAGTTTGGGGTTTTTTAAATATATTTATAGTATGACGAAGGACCGACATTTAAATATCAATGGTAGTCCCCTGGTTGGTGGTTAATAACAGAAGGGTAACATGATTATGTTTTTAACCATTTTATTTAAGGAAATTGATTTGTTATGTAGTGAAGCTACCACTTTAACTGAATTTCAACAATGATTAATTGCTTGATGATCCCGCCAATTTGTGTATTTAAATGAGAGCTTTGTTTGTATAATTTCATCCGAAGAAGCGTAGCTAGTACTACGCGAAAGCGCTCATCCTTTTCAGAATAAATTTGTCTTGATTTTTTACATCGTGCTTGTTTATTGAACATTTTGATCATTGGATGAAGGACTACATCGTGGTTTTACCTCTCATTGTCACTGTTTCATGCTTCCACAGACAAGCCAGCAGGTTTGATGTGAAACTGGCAGCTCTGTCAGTTGATATTTCTTTTTGGAAATCTACCCTGCTGAATATCTCTAGCACAGCATTTACCACTTTTGTTGCCTCAATGGAGGACAGTGCCACTGACTCAGGGTATCTGGTAGCATAATCTACTACCACTAGGATATACTTTTTCCCTGTGGAACTTGGGGTACTCAGAGGCCCCACAATATTGATAGCTACCCAATGAAACAACTGGTCAATCACAGGCAAAGGCATCAAAGGAGCTTTTACCTTGTCTTCTGTCTTGCCTACTTTTTGACACTGCTCACAGCTCCCGCAGTACCCTGTTACATCTCTGGAAATCCCAGGACAATAAAAGTTCTGCATATTGCATCTATTTGTACACTTTATGTCCATATGACCTGCAAAGGGAATATAATGTGCTATGGCTAGAAGTGTCAGATGGTAGGCTCTGAGCACTACCAACTGCTGTATTTTCTCACCCTCTAACCCTCCCTCAGGGGTCCACTGTCTATACAGTAATCCTTTGTCCCAGTATACTGATTTCCCCTTCCCTTCAGAATCAGGTGCCTCATTAGCTACCTCCCTCAGGCCTTGTAATGTAGGGTCTGAGAGCAGAGCCTGTCTCAACCCTCTCTTTGTAACCCTTCCCAGGTCTCCTTCTACAGGAAGTCTGGTATTCTTGGACAGCAGTGCCTCACTGTCAGCCTGAGTACTACTACTCACCTCTGCCCTTGCAGTCACTCTGTTCAAAGGAACATCAGTACCCACAAGCAGCTGTGGCTCACCTTCAGTCTCACTGCTACAGGGTAGCTCCCTTTGTGATGTAACCACCGCACCAGTCCTGGCTTCAAGTCTACATTCTGTCTGGGTCTCCCCAGGCTACCAGACCCACATGCTTGTCTCCAAGCCTGACTGCATGTCACTGCATGCACACAAGGTACTACATTATCAAAATCATTCCCTATCAGGACATCTGCAGGAATATCCTCACACCCACCCACTTGCTTACTTCCTTTTCCACCCTCCAGTCAAGGTGAAACCTAGCCAAAGGTATTTGGAATGGGCTGCTTGATAAAGCTCTGACTGGAGTAGACTGCCAAAGCAGGTAATGCTCCTCTTTAACCATTGCAGGCTACACAATGGTTAGGTCAGAGGCTGTGTCTCTCCTATCAGGGGCCTCTTTTCCATCTACTAAGACAGGATATAACCTCTTGTGGTAGCTTGATACCCTTGCTGTCTCCAGGCTACTTAATGCTGGCATTCTGTCATTCCCACTTACTAGCTCTCCCACCTTTTGTTTCCCACCTTGGCTCCATGGACATCTATATGCTACATGGCCCCACTGGTTGCATTTAAAACATTCAACTCTTGGTCCTGGATGCAGACTCTGTTGAGGCAGTTTAGGCTGCCCACCATGGGTTCTCTTAGACCATGAACAGCACTGGGTATCCCTTTCCTGTGCAGTGATGCCCTGCTTGCTAAGTATAGGTATAGGTATACGTATAGGTATAGGTATTAGCTGTGCTGGCAGTACCTTCTTTTGTCACACTCTGCTTTCTCCTAGGGATGTCTAAGAGAAAACTCTTATACCCAGTGCTGAAATAGATCTATTTATGAAAGGTTCCTATAGAAGAGATCAAAATGGAAATTTGAATATCTGTCTACACCAGTAATAAAGTTTTGCGCCAACAACGATTGGAGGGTTTATATTTCGTCGAAGTAGATGAGTTAGTGACTCTACAAAGAGCTTGTGAGCTAGCCAGAGGAAAAGTTACCAATGTGTATACAGTCGCTACACCTTTGGCGTGCATGATTTGGGACACCTTTGGAAACAGAGGGGATTTTTAACTTCAGCCGGAACTCAGATTAAAAATTCTTTCTACATCAATGTTCTTTTAGTTGCTCTTTTGTTACCTAAAGCATTAGCGGTAGTTAAATGTAGTGCCCATCAAAAGGGTGTAGATACTGTTCCAAAGGGAAATAATTTTGCAGATCAAGCTGCTAATCAAATTATAGAAGGAGTTTGTGCAAAAATGCATGTGATGTTATTACAAGAATCTAACAGTGAACATGAGTTTGAGTTTAAGAAAGTTATCAGCTTTCCAAGCCGAAGTATCACAGGGAGAATTTCAGAGGTGGCTTAAAGATAGATCCAGTAAATCCACTGATGGGTTATGGCAACGTCCGGAAGGCTAACTGGTGACATCTGCCTCCTTGCTATCTTACTTAGTAAGGTGATATCATTTACCTGCCCACACAGGTAAGACAGCATTATTTAATTAAATTACCCAAAGTTGGTATGCCCCTCGTGTCTCTTCTTTGATACTTCTGTATGTTAACAATTGTGCAGTATGTTTAGAACACAATGTTAGCAAAAATGCAAATATTAAGGCTGCATTTTTACCATCACATTGTTTTAGGGGTCTACTTCACGTTGTCGTAAGCTGACAATATCGAGTCTGATATTGTCTGCACGACAATATCGAAAGTGAAGAACATTGTGCAAGTAAACGGAAATCTCTGTAAGGGGAGATTTCCGTTTACCTCAATGTAGTGCAGTCTCGGAATTGGTATATTTAAGTGGGGGGGGGGGGTGCAGGGGGACTTGCCTTCCTGCCTATGTCATTTAGTTTTTCTTTTTAATTAGTTTTTTTTTTACGTTATTCGATGCTTTACTTAATCGATCAATAAAGTTCGACATTTATTGATTCGATTAAGTAAACTTTTGATAAAGTGATATAGATGCATGTTTTAGTACTAGTCTGCATGTTTTCTGCATGGGTGAAAGCTTACTCATGTCATAAGGTAAATTCTGTGACAGTTGTTAGTACTAGGTTAAGTCTTCACTGTCCCAAACATCCACAGTCATCTGGATTAGTAAAAAGGGTCAATAGGACTATTAAATATAATCTAGCAAAGATCTGTAGTTTGACAAATCTTAAATGGCAGAGGCAATGAGTATGAGGAGTACATGAAATGCTACAAGGAGATCGTGTCCCTTTGAGATATTAATGGGGAGACCCATGGCCCGTCCAGCTACTCCCCCTATGTTAAATGAGGAATTGGCTCTAACTGATGAAGTTATATTGTCTTACTGCACAAGACTTATTAATTTCTTGTAGTAGTATCACAGAACTATATGAGAGGCTCTTCCACAACCTCCTGACCAGCCCTGTCACAAACTATGCCCTGGTGATTCAGTTTATGTTAAAACCTTCCAAAAGAAAGAACTGTTTGAGTCCAAAATGGAAAGGCCCTTGCCAGATTCTGATAGCCACCCATACCACTGTTAATTGCACAGGTTTACCAACTTGGATGCATTCATCGCATTGTAGAAAGACTTGTCATGTGGAAGCCCCAACCAAATTATCTTTGTCAGTGATGGAAGATCGAAAGATATAGGATTAACCATCTGCCCCAGTGAAGGATTAAAAGAGAAAATCAACTCAGATGGCAGTTCATGATAAATCCAGTAACAGCAGGTACTTCTGTCTTGTTTTTATGCTGTTTCCTCCTACAAACTGGTCAAGAGAAAATAGTTTCCTGTTGGTCTTAAATGTGACAAACTTTTTGGTGCCAAAAATAAAAGAAAAAAACAGCAAAACATACTTGTGGGCTCAATTTAATATGTATTTAAAATGGTTAAGCGCTTTTATCTCAGTTACAATAAGACATCATCAGAACCACTTAATCCATTAAATAAAAACCTTTAAATAACTTTGGGTAGCACACACCCACAAAAATAACCAATTACAACACAACACTTAAAAACCTGCGGAGCTTCTTAAAAAGCCACTACTGGAAGAATCCACATCAATTAATCAAAACAAATATAAATATGTAAATGTTAAATGTCATTAAATATTATAAAAACAAAAACACTTCTAAAAAATATTAGCCTTCTTTTGAGTTCACTGACTATTGAAATACTATCATTGATCCCAGGTAGGGTGATAGCATCAAGTCTTAACAGCCAAAGCATCTCTTTATGTAACAACAGGTTTTTCCAGTCCCCAGAGTATGCTGCATCTGCAACCTGCTCAAGAACTAAAAATATAAACTTACCGGAGCATTTGCATTCCAAACAGTGCCTAGCAAGGGCACTTTTATTATCTGACCTTTGTAGATTATACAAGTGTTGATAAATTCTCCAGTTCAAGGCATTATTTGCTTTTCCTATATAGAAAGCTTGGCAGTTGACTCAAAAAGCAAGATAAACCACCCGCTCAGAACAACAGTTAAATCTATCACCCTTCCCGTACCTTAGTATCTTATCATAAAGGCTCCCCATATAATTGACTGCAATAAAACTACACTGGTGGCACCTGCCACATCTCCGGGTCATCAGAAACAGTACGTTGGGGTTCGAGGGTGGTCTTTCCAAAAGATTCTTGATGTTGTTATTCCTTTTATATGTAAAAGATGTTTTTTGTACACCCAACAATTTAGTGTTATCATCACATTCACACACTGACCAATTCTTACGGATGATGCTTTCAATACCTTTCACATCCAGAGAGTATTGGACAATCATATTATGATTAAATATACCATCAGGATGTCCAGGGAACATGTTCATAATCTGACAAAATTTAATAATAGGTCCATACTTCCCCTGCCTTTCTGCCCAAATTTCAGATTCAGTAGAATTGACCATGGACTCAGGATAACCATGGTCAAAAAACATATTTTTCAAGGACAAAAATTCCTGTTGACTACACATTGTCATTGGAAGTAAGCCTGGATACACTAATAAACTGGCTTCTAACCACACCCTTTTTTTGATGGTATGGGTGACAGCTGTAAAAGAACAAAAAAGTATTATAAAAGGTGGGTTTTCTGTATACCACTGTTTCCAGTCCCACCTCCAGACACCATTGAATCTTGATGTCCAAGTAATTAATCTCATTTGAACCACTCTGGTGAGTAACTTTAAAACAGCTTGTACTATTCTCCAGCTGACCAACCAGTTCGATAAAATGATCACGGCTACAGTGCCAGATGAATAGAAAGTCATCAAGGTACTGGTAGTAGGCAGAACAATATTTAAATAAAGGGAAGTGAAACAACACATCAAGTTCCCACTTCAGCAGAACTCCATTAGCAAAAATGAGGGCACACTTGACCCCCATAGCAACTCCTGAAAGCTGCCTATAAAATTCCCCACAAAATGTGATAAAATTGTTGGTCAAAACTATGTCCATGAACTCATGGCTCAAAGTCCCCTCATTTTCTATTAAATTACCAAGCCTGTAAACCATCTTATTGAACCGTTACAAACCCTCTTCATGGGGTATAATCAAAAAGAGACTTCTTACATCACAGGAAGCAAAAAAAACTGCAATTATCTAAACCTGTATGATGTAACTTGTTCAACATATACAATGAATCCTTTATAATGTGAGGAAAGTGGCAAATAAGTTCTTCAATTTCAGGTCAATAAATTTTGCTAGTTGTTCTGTGATGGGTCCAGCTGAAGCCAGAAGTGGATGGAATGGATGGTCAAAAACATTACTGTTACTCTAAAAAATTCATACTGCTCAAGAGAGATGGAATCAAATAAAAGCAGCTCATCCAATACTACTTTGATGCTCCGGTATGCTATGTTAATTTCATTAAGCGGCATGGGGCTGTACACTTCATTGTCCCCTAGGAGGTTGCTCATACGACCAATGTAATCCACTTCGCACATAATCACCAGCCCCCCCCCCAATCGGGTTTCTTTCATCTTATTTTTTTGTCATTCATAAAAGATGACAAAATAAGTTTATTCTCCTGGGTGAGATTGTAGTATCTGTTTTTTTATTTATTATTTAATAAAACCCGACTGTCTCTTTCACGCAGTTTTTCGAACATCTGTACCACAGGAAGGAGAGAGGAGTTAGCTAAACTTCTCCTTTTAAATAATCATCTCTTTCCAGAGTAATTTTCGTTAGTGCTCAGTACTAATTGTAAGTTCAATTTATGAGCAAACATTTTTAAATCTACAATGTCTGCTCTAGATTAGCTCTGCCAGAGGGTACAAAATTAAAACCCTTTAAGAATAACACATGATGAGCAGGTTCTAGATTAATCTCAGTATAGTTACAAATGTTAAATCCAAAGTGAGAGCTATTTACAGTACCTTGTAGAGTAGCTGTAGAGTAGCTGCAAGCCTTCCATTTTGAACTGTCTCTGATTTATGCTCTTCCCCCTTTGTTTCTTCTTTTGAGAATTTTCCCTCCCCCAGGAGTCCCGATACCTCACTGTCTGCACAGCTGGGTTGTTCTGATTCACCAGCTGCTCTGATCTCCGGGGGGGACTATCTCTAAAGGGACCTCCTGGTCAGTTTCCTCATCAAATTGTTGCTGTTCCCAGTCATCGCAGTGAAAATTTGGACCACGACTCCTTACAAAGCCTCCAGGGGTTTAGGGTGCACCTGTTTATTCTGATAGTCAGTATTGTCCTGGACTAATTTTCTTTCTTTTTTGTTTTTAGAAGTAACCACCTTACTGTCAACCTTGTGAAAAACTTGGTTGAAATAGTCCTTGTATTGGGAAAAACTAAATCATTGGTAATAGACTGGACAAATTGGTTAATAACCTCCTTATAGTCTTTCACATGCTTTTCATTAATTGCATTAACTGCATTTCCTTAATTATTAACGGAGCCAGGTCAAGACCCGCTCGGTCAAACAACTCCAAAAACCCCTTTGGGGATATTTCCAAAACCAGAGACCTTTTGGAACATGTCCCCTTCATACACTTTCTTCCAGGAAAATGGTACCTAATTGGAGAGACTTGTGTTTAAACAATTGTTTTTCCAAGCAATCTATCTGCTCCTTTAATGTTAAATATTTGCCATCACTAGATTGCAAGGTCACAGCAAAACCAGAAACAGAGATATTGTCCAGCCATTTATTCACTTTTATAACTAAAGTGTAATCCTGAGACTCCCCACCGGTATCTCCCTGATTGTCACTCAAGTTCACTGGTGGTCTTAGGATACCAGTCTTACTCATAGGTGTATTTCCGGTTACTTTGTAGCCGAGCTTGCATGATTTGTTGGGCGAGTTGCTGAACTGAAACAGTTAAATCAACGTGTTCCAACAATGATGTGGATCATGAACTGTTGCACAAATCCTGAGAACCACTAGCCGACATATTAAACTGATGGAAAAAATAGCCAGTAAAATAAAAAACAAACCGACAAGGCCCGGAACTGGTACAAATTGAATCAAAAATAAAAGAAAAAAACAGCCAAACATACTTGTGGACTCAAGTTAATATGTATTTAAAATAGTTAAGTGCTTTCATCTTTATTACAATAAGACATCAGAACAATTTAATCCATTAAATAAAAACATTTAAATGACTTCACACCCACAAAAATAACCAATCACAACACAACACATAAAAACCCGTGGAGCTTCTTATAAAGCCTTTACTAGAAAAATTCACATCAATTAATCAAAACAAATATAAATATGTAAGATTGAAGTTGCTTTTCTTACATATATTTTTTCTCAGGTTAATGTTAATCACTCATTTTTACATCTTTCAATAAATGCAGTGTCAGTATGGCTCTGCAATTCTTTTACTTTGTCTTCTGTAATTGATAAGTATATTAAGATCCAAAAAGGCTCTAGTTCTAGCAGTTTTCATTCTCACGTATTTACACTCTGCTCAACATATCTGCTACATAAATTACATTTACTGACCTGAATATTTCTCTGGTTAAGGAAGCAATCTTCACACTCTCAAAAGAGTCTTGGACAGAAACTGCTTGAATATGTTTTTCAGAGTCTTCAAAGGGTTCTGATTTGTTTTCAACTGAACTTTTTTACCATAGACATACTCATGGAAATTCTCACAACCATGCACTACTGATAGCAGTCCTTTTTAAATATGAATTTACCTCTTTTGTACTTCAGTAAATGCCCTAAAACCCTAGATAACTGCTCTGTGTACTTGTAGGATCACAGCTCCTATGCCATTCTGAATGATATCTACTCGCAGTACAAGTTTATTCACATGCTCATATTTTAACGTTGGGGTATTGGTGATTGGCAATTCAAATTCAAAACTCTTTTCATGTATAAAGCTTCATTTCCCAAGTTATATTACTCTAACAAATTCTATGAGGCATTGCTAAGGATGATTTAAAAGTTTTTGATTTAACTAATAATGGTGACGTTAATTCATCACAAAATGAGAGAGATAATGGATCGTGTGTTGACGTTTGTAAGCATTTATCCTCAGTTACGAGAGAACTTAGGATGCATGTATGGCATTTAAGACTTTTTAAAGCCTATTTAGACAAAATATTACTCCTAGAGGGTTGCATGTTAGAATACAACGTTATGTTAAAGGAATAGATGAATTTTTACTTCAAGAATGGAAGGAGGCTCAACAAATGGTTTCAATGTTGTTTGTGAAGATTTTGATTTCTTTTTAGAAAAGGAAAATCACAGCCCTAACTAAAACTGTCATGTAGTTGTGTGATAGGGCTAAACCTTATAAAGATGAGGAAATTTATTCGGAAGAAACTGCCATATTATCTAAGAAATTAATAGTAGTAGAAAAAGATTTGAAGTCTAGGATGATTAAAAAATTTCAAAGGGATGTTAAGGATTATTCTGTGGGTAAACATTTTGAGCATAAAAAGACTGTGCAGTTTGTTGAAAATAAAATATTGACTTCAGGGACTTTAAAGCGTAAGAGAAAAAGATCGATTTTGAAAAATACTGTCTCTTCTGATATTTCTGCTGATGAATTTTCATCAGGGACAGATACCAAAATATCTACACCTTCACAATCATGCTTAAATAAGAAATTGAGTACCCCTTTAGGAAAACCAGAAGGGGTGGACATACACACAAAAACACGGGCAACAAGCTTTGATTCAATATTACAAATGATGATACAGAAATGGATGTTGTTCAGAATGCGCACAATATCTCATCGTTACAGTTATCACAAGTTGAAAGTGAATTATTAAATAAAGGATTCCTAATTGTTTTGTGTCTGAATATACCTTTGCATGGGATGTTTTGTCTTTCTGTAGAACTTTAAATTTAAAATTATTCTTTTTCAATAAACATCAGTGGATTGTACCTCAGATGGCTTTAAATTTAAATCATCCTCCTTTATGCCACCTATGAATAAAAATGTGGCAATTTTTCAGAGCCTAGTTTAGAAGGATTTACATTTTTTTGTATAATTCTAGTAAAAATATATATAATAAAAAATATCTGGATTACAGCGACAGGCTCTGTATAAATTAAGTCAGAATAAAGACATAGTTATTAATAAGGCAGATAAAGGGGGTGCAGTGGTGGTTAGTAATTGGGATATGTACCATAATGAGGCTATCAGTCAACCATCTGATCAAAGAATTTATCAACTGATGCATTTAGATCTTATACCTATGTTCAAGAAAGATATAGATGCATTTTTACAGACAGCATTGGATGAAGGTATTGTTTCTAAAGAAATAGTTTATCATCTTATGGTACCAGATCCAGGTAAACAAATATGTTATATGTTATCTAAAATTCATAAAAATTTGGAAAAGCCTCCAGGCAGACCTACTGTATCTGAGAAAGATACAGTGACAAAATCTCTTTCTGCTTTTCTCACAAAATATCTCAAACCATTATTAAAATATTACATGCTCATATTCAAGACACAACTCAATTTTTGAATATAATTGAGGACATGCAAATTGAACAGGGATGGTTATGTACCCTTGATGTTTCGGCACTTTATACAAGCATCCCACATTGGGCTGGTCTTATGGCATTGGAGTTCTGGTTAAATAAGGCAGGTCTATATTCCCCAGGCTTTAACACATTTTTATTATGTTTAACTGAACATGTTCTCACTAAAAATGTGTTCTACTTTGGAAACCAGTGTTATTTACAACTTAAGGGAATGGCCATGGGGGCTTCATTTGGGCCAATATATGCTGATCTGTTCATGGGGTATGTGGAAAAACAATTGATTTATGATGAATCTCATAATTTATTTTTGGGTGCTATGGATATCTGGCATCAATATCTAGATGACTGCTGGTTAGTATCGGCGCCCGTTTATCTGCAGGAATTTGTGGATTACTTAAATGAGAAAAAATGGGGGATTTAATTCGCTATTAATTATTATTTTAAAACTATTACAATTTTGGATGTATTAATTACGGTCATGCAGGATGGTACATTGCAAAATTATTTCGGAAGTATCCAAAGTTTAATACCTTATTACATGCCACCATTTGTCACCCCAGACATATAATCAATAATATCCCAAAATCTCAATTCTTGAGGTTTAGGAGAATATGTTCATTTTCCTCAGACCTTATTAATTATGAACAAGATCTGGTTCGTAGATTTTGTGAAAGAGGACTTTCTTTAAGTATCGCTAATCAAGCGTGTATTTCAGCAAATCAGGTGTCCAGACCTTCTTTGCTACATTATCAGGTTAGGAACAAAAAGGACAAACAACCAATTAGATTTATTACTAGTTTTGGTGACAATAGTACATTTATTATGGATTTAGTATCTAAACATTGGGATATTTTGTTGATGGAAGATAGACTCAAGGAAATTATACCTTTGAAATATCTCTTTTCTTATAGAAAAGGGAGAACAATGGCTCAATGGTTTAATCATTATAAAAACATTCATAATGAGGGTAGGGAGAAAAATCAGTGTGGGTTGGATGGACAAATATTAGTGGGGTGTTATCTTTGTGGACCCTGTAAGTTTTGTAAATTTGTTAAAAAAGATAAAGGTTTTTCTTCGAGAAATAGTTTTAGAGATATGGCAATTGTAATACGGTCTGGGTAATATATTTGGCTACTTGCTCTTGTTCAGCATTTTATGTTAGGCAAACTTTGCAGTCGCTAAAGTAAAGAATGGCTGAAGATTTGAGTGATATTTGTTGTGGTAAGTCTACAAGTGCTTTGTATAAGCACACTTTAAAACATGCTTCAGCTAGGTTCATGTTTACTATTATTGATAGAGTTTATTTTAAAACAAACAATAAAGTGGGGTTGCATCGAATGTTAAATCGTAAGGAACAGATGTGGATTATTAAATTAGGTGCTTTATTTGCCCCAGGACTTAATGAGCAGTTATAACAGCCAATGATGTTTGAGACTATGGTATTTAAATGTGATTGAGTGTTGCTGTTATTATGCACTGATGAAGGTTTACAGCCGAAACCGGTATGCAGGATGTATTTATCTTAATATGTGATATTAAATTCTTATTATGGAAAGCTGATTAATGGTGCTAGCAGTTTTGTTGATTAGATTGTATAGCTATTTCAGCCATATAAGGTGCAACCTGAGCAAGCTACTGCATCATTCCTAAAAACTTCTGTAATGTCCAGATTTTTTGTGGCTCAGGTTTCAGTTCCTGTAATTAAAATATGAATTGTGTATTTTCACACCTTGTCATATTTTACATTTGCTGTTATTAAAGTTGTATCACTATCTTGCTACATTCTACTTGAGTCTGATGCCACTCTTATAGATTATCAGTTGTTTAATTTCCTTCCAGTCTTCTAATACCTATGCTCCAACTCACTGGAATTACTCTATCACTGTTGAAATACTGAATGGAAGTCTAAGGATGCAGTACCTCCATAATGACATATTAAATGTACCTCATTTGAAGCCTGCTTTGTCTAGCTTTATCTGTCAGAAACCCTGGATTGTGTCTAGTACTTAAAACAAATTAACATTTAACATTCTTGAGATCACTTCTTCAACTTGAATCAATAAGTAATGTTCTTGTTGAATCACTTTACTTAAAGCTTGCAAAGCTATACAAAGATAAATGCTGTCTTTCTTTATATCGCTGACCATATTTGCTACCCCTGTTTTTGTATTTCATTCTTAATGATATCTGTTTTTAGGGACACAAATATTCTATTTTTCTGGAAAAATACTGGTAAATTCCATATTTGGTTGACCTGCTTATTATATAAACTTGATATTTTCATCGAATTTGGAATTTAGGCGAGGATACTATTTTACCACAATTTGCACTTATTCTTATACTTTCTAGTTATAGTACTGCCAGCTTGCTTAATCATTGCTCTGTACTGTAAAAGTTGCAGTGGAAGCACAGTAATAACCACAAATTACACTTAGAATAATGGATATTTCTGGTATTCACATTATAAAAATGGAATTTCATTTTCTTAACAATTGCAAATCATCTTTGTGCCTATTTTTGTTTTTTATTTTTTATTTTTTGACAGTTCTTGTTCATCTTCAATTCTGAATTATACACATACATGGTAGGGGGGCATGTATTATTGGTATTCCATTAGATCTTATTTGTATATGACATGTTCATGACATGCTTCATTAGCCTGCCTATAAATCACCATAGTCATAAATTACATCATTACTATGACGGTATATTAGACATTTCTGTGACAATGTGATTGCTTTTCTATACACAGAGCCTTTGAATTTACAATGATTTTTTTTACCATTCTTAAATTTTTCAGATGTCTACATGACTCAACATACTTGGATAATCAACTACTTGAATCAGAAAAATATTTTTTCTGCACTCACCTGCCACCTGTTTCTGACATAGTGATCCTAACCAAAGACCAGAATCAGTTAACAATGTGCAAGTAGTTCTGTCTTCAGAGCCATCCAGTCCCTTCAGTTTAAAAGTATTTTGGACAAAATATTACATGCTGCAGCTGTGTGAAGTTTAAATTCCACATCCTGTCCATCAATTCTCAGTATTTTTTCCTTTCTAACCTGCAGTCCTATAACATTGCTTCAGATAGATTTTTGGATTTCACAGTAACCTGTCTTTTCATTTCCAATCAACCAGTAAGCATGTATTTTACATATTTAAAAAAAAACAAGTAATCTCTGTGGTATCCCCGAAGTTTCAAAACAACCCACTAAAGTGTAGTGGGTCTAAAAACAAAACAGTGTAAGAAACGTCTCTGTGTGGAAGATTTTCAGTCCATATATTTCTAGTTAATCACTGTATATTAATCAGATCAGGCAATAGTAGTAGAAGTAGCGAATGTAAACTCGTCAAGTCAAAAAGTAATAATAAAAAATATATAATTCTACAGCATTACTAAGTATTCAAAAGTAATCCAAGCAAGGCAGGCAGTCTGTTTCCAGTCGAAAATCCTTTATTAAATACACAGACAAGCGATCCAAGTAAAACAAAAATAGAGTAATAATTTCCTCACAAGCTTTCTAAATATATATATATATATATACTTTTTATCAGGCATGGGAGTGGTTTATTGTGCTGTAAAACAAAGTGTTATTGGTACACATGTTAAATTCATATCCCTTCCCCCATCAGTGTGACATTCGAGCTGGTCCTGCCCTACCTAGTAGCTGTCATAATAATATATAGCCCTAATGTACTTTAATGGTACATCTTATTTAACCAAATTATTAAGTAGATTATTAAGTCTGTGATTTTATACAAGGCAATATACTACATGGCTGGAAATATATCAACCTTAGTTCATTTTGCGATTAAAAATTATATATAAATATATACATATACATTTTGCATGTAAAAATCAGTTTCTATTTTCATAACCTATTGTTAACAAAGATCGCTTTTATCTTTTCACAGGGGGTGACTGTAATACTAAAAAAGTAATTTACAGGGCACAGTGCAATGAATGTGATGCATTCTATGTGGGCAAGACTGTAAATAAACTTGAGCGAAGGATTTCATGTCATCTGTCAGAAATCCGCTCTGGATGTAAAACTAATGCACTAGTCAAACACCTTTCTCTTCATAAAAGACACACAGGTTTTAAGTTCCAGATCCTGGATCGCATAGACATGGGTGATCTTGAAGGAGACATCCCAAATATTCTGGAGAAATATGAACTCGTGGCAATTAACGCTGAACTATTTTAGAAAGCCTGGACTAAACTACTACTGTTCAATTAAAAGTGCACTGGAACTTAGAAAATTGCCACATTATTTACATGACTAATTGTATTTTATTATATATTTTTTCTACAAATTGGTTTTAAATACCATTTTAAATCATTTGAAATTTAAGTGTATATTTTGTTTCCATCATCATACATATATTTTTTTTATTTTTATTTTTTTCTGGTTCTCTTTTTTCCACTTTATTCAAAATGATGGTAATAACAATACTAACTAATTATACAATTATATAGGTTTTTAGGGTTCTTGTACACAGACCTGAAGAAGTCTAGAAGGATGAAAGCGATCTTTGTTAACAATAGGTTATGAAAATAGAAACTGATTTTTACATGCAAAATGTATATGTATATATTTATATATAATTTTTGATCGCAAAATAAACTAAGGTTGATATATTTCCAGCCATGTAGTATATTGCCTTGTATAAAATCACAGACTTAATAATCTACTTAATAATGTGGTTAAATAAGATGTACCATTAAAGTACATTAGGGCTATATATTATTATGACAGCTACTAGGTAGGGCAGGACCAGCTCGAATGTCACACTGATGGGGGAAGGGATGTGAATTTAACATGTGTACCAATAACACTTTGTTTTACAGCAGAATAAACCACTCCCATGCCTGATAAAAAGTATATATATATTTAGAAAGCTTGTGAGGAAATTATTACTCTATTTTTGTTTTACTTGGATCGCTTGTCTGTGTACTTAATAAAGGATTTTCGACTGGAAACAGACTGCCTGCCTTGCTTGGATTACTTTCAAATATTTAGTAATGCTGTAGAATTATATATTTTCTATTATTACTTTTTGACTTGAGTTTACGTTTGCTACTTCTACTACTATTGTCTGATCTGATTAATATACAATGATTAACTAGAAATATATGGACTGAATATTTTACATATTTAAGTTCAACAACATGCAAATTCTTGAGCACACTTGTTTGTTTTTCTTTTTCACACATGCAAAATGACTTTTTGAGCACAGATTTTTGGAGTTATTTAAAGCAAGATAATACCTGGTCTCCTCTCATCCTTAGAGCCATACCTACAGCAAGCTTGAATTTCATTTTAATAAATTCAGGTGATTCACTTAAGTTTGTAAATTTATCTTTTTTATAATGTGTTTCTACATGGATTATATTGTTATCTGCATTATATTTATAACTTATTCTGCCTTTATTTCATATGTTCCTAAGTTTTGACTAACATTTTATTTTATAAACTTCTCCTTCATAGGTTAATTATTTTAATGTTACACTAGAGATGGTTTGCATACATCCACAGCTTTTGTTAAAATAGGGTTTGTTTATCTCAACAGTCCGAACACCATTTCATCATTTTTGTATCACAAATTATATATCTCTTATTAAGGAATGATTGAACTTATCAAATTCACAATATTCAGCTCTGTTCTTTAGATTAGTATCATGCATCTGTAGTCTCTGTAGATCCTTGCACTCCTGTGAAGAAGTAATGCCTAAGAAAAGTAAATAGTAAAGTACATTTCTGGCTTCTTCTCCAGCAACATACATGAATATTTCATACTGACCCTTTATAGATTTTTCAGGTGATTCACTTACAGTGAGAAATAAATCAAATTTATAGATCTAGAGCTTCCTGTATTTTACCAAATTTCCAGTCTAGTGCAGTTAAGCCATAGTTCTACTGAGGATTATATGTCTGTAGTTCCAAACACAGAACCTCTTGACAGTAAAAAAAATATATATATATATATTTTTTCAGTTCTGTGGATGTAGTTCTTCAGTTTTGGCAGACATCTCACCAATACTATGTTCAGTCAGGAAGAAAAATAAGTGTACAGAGACAGGAGATGTAGTTTAACCTCCATGAGAATTATACATTAACTGATTTCTCTAGAAGCTAGGGTCTACACATGACATGATAACTGCTATAGCTAGCACATTATAATTAAAGTTATATGCTAATATATCATTCCCACCGCCAGTGCTTTATAATTTCAGCATTCTACAAGCGTGCTATCAGTTGCAATCCCATATTTCTATCCTTCTTAATCTCCCTCCCTTATCAGTTGTTTACATTTCCTTCCAACCTTCTAATACATGTGCTCCAACTCACTGGAATTGTTCTAAAAAAACAAACATCTCTACCTTGCCAACTCCTCTACAGATTATCATAGACTAATTAATCTCCTTTTGGATGACTTACTTTTTTAAAAGCTACCCATAATTAAAACACCTCCCCACCACACTACTCACCTTCAGCTTCTGTAACTCTTAAATTCTCTTAAGCTCTCACCTGACCTATTAACATCTCAACTCCCCTCCTTCCATCCTTGTAGTAGCAACCTCACTCAGTTCTGCTGGCAACATGTAGTCTAACTACATCTAATTATGTTGGCTGTACTAATGTGAAATCCTTTAAATCTAATGCTGATTTCCTTGAATTCAAATGTACTTATAGTGTTTAGGTGAGAACTGATTTTAATGTTTTTGCTTGTATGCTTTCAAGGTATGATTTTGCGCTTTGTATGAGGATATCATTTTAGATCTATGTGTTTCCTACAGATATTATTTTTTATGGCTTATTTGAACTGCTTGTGTAGTTCAACTTTTGTTTCAGTAGTACAAAGTGAGAGAACATATTTCCTGATGTATTGTGTTTGTACTTTCACCATAGTTGTCATATGTTTAAGAAAGGGGCGTTGGTTGTGAGGCCCTCCACATGATGGGTGCAGGTGGTTTGCCCCATATAAAATACCCTTAAACTTTTTTTTGTAACTATTTTTATACTGCTTTTATTTTGCTGTATCTGGTTCAGAGCCAGTCTCACATGACTCCCATGTTTTATTTCAAGCTAGTCTAGTCTCCTGCTCCTTTGTTGATTTGGCTAAATAAGTTAGTAATGTTGCTTCCCCTCTCTATACATTTCATACTCCCTCATTCAGACATATGTGCCTGTCTACATTTGCTGCACAATGTGCCTAAAAAATCCAGCATTCACAGCCCTGACCTATGCACTTCCTGTTACCCCCTTCTTCCTTAAAGGAGTCCTTTTCCCATGCCACATATATCTACGTCAATACTTCTGTCATTCATCAATAATCTTATTCATAGGCAAAAATTGCTCCCCTAGATATTTCAAGTGTTTCTGGTAGAAGCTTGCCTCTATCTTCCACCACTAGCATATAATTGTTGGGGAAAGTTAAGCAATAATTTTATACCTCACCCTTCTCACCAGTACACTCATAACCAGAATAAACAACATCTAGTACAAGGAATCCCCTTTCTCACCCACCTAACTACCTCAAGACTATCAGGTACTTGATAATTCCCTGCATTCATTATTCCCACATTTTTAGATAGGGCCCTTACTCTGTTAATAATATTTAGACCAAACCCAGCATCCACCACCTATAAGGTATGAGGTATATATATCTTTAATTGTTAAAGAGCTAGTTGCAGGAAACTTGCATATTATCTGATACAGATTCCATTTAGGATTGCCACTTTTTCAGATTTCCAAAATGGAGCACTAAAGCGCGGCCAAAAGTATGATATCATCACGAGGCATGACCAATAGAATGACACAATCATTGGGTGTCGGCAGTTTGCAGTCTTTTCTATTTTGGTTGCTAAACATCTTTGCTGTAAAAATACATAATTTTCATCACTGTCTCCATTGCCTTGCTCTACCATATAATAGTGCTGCCATTATCAGTCACATTACAAATAATGCTGATCACACAACAAATGTTTCCTCCTTCAGTCATCACATTGATGCTAACATCTGGTGGACTAGTGTGGAATGTTAGAGCATGTAGTTACAGCAGCAATAATTCTAACATGAAGACTGGAGGATCTGCTAGCAATAGCTGTTCAAATGAATACAGAGGTGTGTGTTTTCATTGCATCCATGTAACATGAGAGGAAATGTGAGTTCAAATTAAATAACCAGCAAAAGTAATGTTAAATGCAGTATAGTATATGCACCTCACATGCAGAAGTATTAATTACGAAGGCGATAGTCACAGAAGGACCATCTTAATTATTCCATTAGCAAAAGAAAAAAAAAATCAAACCTTAAGAATCAGCACAATGCCCTCAGACTTTTTAGACCTCCTTTTTTGTGCAAATATGGTCAAGGTTTAAAATAAAAGTAAATAAATGTTTGAAAGCATGTTGCTGCTTCTTGTGGTTCGATGGTTACATAAACAATCACATGATAAGCTGTATGTACAGTAAACAATTTGATAACAAGCTGATGTAACAAACTCTGAAAGCACAAACATTTCACCAGTGATTCCCTCAAGCTGCAAAATTGCACACCAGTGTTACTGACAGATGAAAGTTCAGCAATCATGATTGATCTCTACTTGTACCTAACTGGTATCTAACAATAAGCAGAACATACTTGCTTCTTTGCAACTGAAGATACAGTGGATCCAGATTTAAATACATTAGGTGGAATGTTGCAGTTTAAGTCAAGACTCACACTGGTAGAGCCAGCTAATACAGACTGCTTGCCTGACTGGTACTTCAGTGATATTAACATACTTTTCTGAACAGAATTGGTGCAGGATATGACTACAGACCAGTGACCCACACGGAACAGTACAGAGAGAAATGTAATTGCAAGGAGTCAAGTCAATGTAGATTATCCATTAAAGGAGCAAATTAGAAAATCCAGCAAGCAGTGTTGATTATTTTATTCATTCTGTCGCATACTGCACGTTAAAGACAATTACGTAATGTCACAAGCTATAGAACAACAAAGCTTTGCCTGACAGAAGTATGTTTATATGAGAGTAGAGTGTCACAAAAAAGGACTGCAATGTTCCTTTTCCATTAGCCCTGGATCACTGACTCATTCATGTTGCATTCAAACCCCATCCCCAAAACACACACACAAACACACACACGCTCACATGCATACACACACACACATGCACACACATGCAGACACACACATGCACGCACACACACACACACACACACACACACACACACACACACACACACACACACACACACACACACACACACACACACACACACACACACACACACACACACACACACACACACACACACACACACACACACAATATCCCCACTGATGAAAGACTTCTGCCTCACAAAGAAATTTGTGCAATAAAATGAATGGTACCTAATTGATTTCAATAGAGATTTTGGTGAGATTTCAGTGTAGGTCTAGATTTGTGCTCTGAGAAGTTACTCTTGGTACTGACAAGTGATTGGAATGTAATTTTTATTGCTAGAAATCTAATGAGTGCTGAACCTAAAATATATTTTAAAATTAGGAACATTAACTAGTATGCTGGGAATAAATACATTTCAGTACATGCTCAACTTGGTAACTGCTAATAAATTCTTGAAATTATCATTAGATTAAGCAAAAAAACTGAAAAATGATTCACAGTGATGAAAATGATTATAGGAAAGCTTTTAGATGCTCCTCTGCTAAAATTATTGACATATTTTAAATTATTTTCCATAGTTATTTGTTCTAGGTACAAATATATTCCTGAAGAGCTGTTATCGGTGAATATTACTTAAATGGGCGGCTTTTTTCAGAAAATGATACAAAGAGGCTATGCTTACACAAATAAAATATTACCTCTCTGCAAAAGCTCACATTGCTGGTAGTTCCTTAATAATACCACAGCAGTATGGATTGAAACTGGTTTCAGTCTTGGAGCTAAAATACAAAGCAAAATGGTCATGAAACTACCATAGCTTCTTTGTTTACATTTAAAAGGATAGAAAAAACAAGTTCTAAAGTGAGACAGTTAGTTTCACACTTGTGGGTGCCATATGACACAAGAAACAGCTGAAAATCTGGATTTTGCTCCATGGAAAAGGACAAATAATAATCTCAGTTCCTTCTAGAGAGTTCATTATGAGTGCACACATCACTAAATCCTTAACGTCCTTCTATCTTTTTTAATATTTACCCAGCTATTACATGTCATCAAAAGTGAGCAAATATTTAAGAAATGAGGAAATATATCTACAAAAACAAAACAAAAAAAATATTTGCTTTGTAAAGGTCGTGTGTTTGAAAAAAAAATAATTCTTAGTGAAAATTTTCTTTTATTGCAACTTCCAAGTCTCCCATTGCATGGAAAGTTAGGAAAAACAAATACTTTAAATACAGAAATTTGATTCATTCCCACAGAGGAAAGCATAGCTGAAAGGCATCAGAAGAAACAGTGTACTACATTTCTGCATTCCACTCAGGAAGGAGCCTTTACATTTCTTGAAAAAGTAGAAAGAAAAGCAAATAACAGCACTTCAAGGTAAATTCAGGCATTACTGTGAAACTAGTAAGAGTTTGTTATTTATTCGTTTACCATTAGTATTACAAGGGCACTAGTGCATGCCAGCAATGGTGTTCCTGTAGGGTCCATACTAGGACCTCTTCTCTTTAAACTAGTCATAAATGACCAAGCAAAAACTATCAAACATACTGCCTAATTCAATATGCAGATGATTCCACCCTCATTAGCTCAATCTCCGCTCTAGCTGAACTATAAACCTTAACTCATGAATCCTTCTGTTTGGTTGAGTTTGGGCAAAAAGCTCTCTATTTCATGCTAAGGGCCAAAAAGAACATGCTACTGCTATTTATCTTAAACCTCTGCAGGACAAACATAATTTTACTATTAACTTAATAAACAAAACTAAAGTTAAACTAGTCCCTTTTCAAAACTACTCGGTGTAATAATTGATGACATTTCACCATCATATCCAAAAAGATGTTAATACAACCTCATCACCTAGCAGAGAATGAATATAAATCTACTGTGATTTCTTCCCTACTCCACAAACGTCTCTATGCATCACCCATATTTATCAGTCTACAAGCTACCCAGTTTGCCACACTTGAACAATGTGAAATGTGATTATGAAACTGTTAAGATTGCTATAAATTTTCCATCCAGAGCTAATTACTGTTCAGCATTTCAGAAATGTAACTTGCTAGAATTGCTTAATATCCTTAACCACACTCAATTAAATGTATCCTACAAGATTCTATACCTGTCAAATTAATTCACATCCCTAAGACCCTTATTTCTGTAGTACTCTCCTTCTAGGGACTTTTGCTCTAACAACCTGTATGTAACACATACTCAAAAATCACACAACTCGTTAGGTGATTCTCTCAGCTGAACCTCTATCTACAAACTTTGCAGCAAATTTCCTATCAAGATTCAACCACTTAGTAATCCTGGGAACTTCAAAATTAAAAAAACATCACTACCTACTATACCTGTTGGCTTTGATACTACACTCAACCTCCAGGATAGCCTCTCCATTCGTAACTTCCACTGTCTTAGCTGTCTATCTTCAAAAACCTGCTAGTTCTTTCAGATGGTCATAGTGGTTCTTCCACTGAAACTGCATATTTTACCAAATGAAATGCTGTTTATAATCACTTTAGCTTTTCAGATTTTTGTTCTGGTTTTACCACTAAAATTGTGGTAAAATAGGGTTTAACCCCATTTAAAATCTTAAAACAAGATGTTAGGAGTCCAATATCTCATTCATTAACTTTCCACCTGCACTTTTTTGTCAGCACTAATATGGCAGTTCTAGTCTACTACAACAATAATGGAACAGTTAACACTTACACTAAATACATTTCCCCCAGATTTTATACCAGTCGGATAATAAACAACAATAAGTCTAAAATTATTCACCTAAGATTGCACATCACAAATAGAATTTGTCCTGTAATAACAATTAATACGACTTGCAAAGAAATACCGGATTTAAATTAAAAAAAAAAACATGCAAGAGGATAAATCTCTCCCAAAGTTCTAAGCAAGTTTATCTTCCAACAACTTCAGTCTTATTTTTATCAGTTGTCTTGTAAAAAGTAAATATAATATCAGCCACTACATCTGTACAAAAATTAAAAAAATCTTAAAATCTGTGATGTTCATTAATCAAGCTGTTTACATTTAAACTGCTAATAAGAATATTTGTTTCCTTCCATTTTCCTTCCATCTGCATCATAATCATTAATAGAAATGACACTGGAAACATGCTTTACTTTACTGTGCTTCGCCAGATAGCAAAATCCACCATGACCCATTCCATAATCCCATATTATCATACACTTTCTTAATATCAAAAACACATTCACAGTGAAGTAAGGAATTCTGCCTAATATAATTAATATCTGCAGTTCTAAAATGCAGGAGCAGTTTTCTTTTAACATTCTTATTCAGGTCTGGAAAAGTAGATTGCACCCATGGCTGCCAGAAGATTTTCAATTCAACCTGCTATAATAATAATCTGCAATCTCAACAGTCTCAAAGGTGATATGATAAAAGGTTTCCTTTCCCCACATGTATAAATGCATGAATGTTTTTAACTGAAAACCCAAAGGAGCAGTAGTAAAATCCCAAACATACTGATTTTGTCTTTAGTGGATAAAGTATGTACCACAGGTAATGGATTTGTTTTTGTAACCATCCTAACAAGTTCAGTCTGCGACTACTTCACAATAATAGCATATGGAACACTAGTGTCATTGGTTGCTGATGCTTGCAGTACACTCTCAACCATTGAACTGACTGGCAAACAGGAGTGTGTGTAACTACATTTAGTTTATCCCCAGACATCACTTCCTGTATGAATGCTGTTTCTTTAGAATTAATTTTATCCATTATTTGACTCCACAAAGCCACATTTTCGATCTCCTATTCTTCACACTGATTATAATTATATGCTATTCATCTGGTAAAACATTAGACACTTCTGTAGTAATTAAATAAAACTTACAGGAACACAACAGCAGCCACATCATCTTCCCAGTGCTGCATAGTGCAGCCATCCTAGGGCTCCCAAAGCTGCATAGTGCAGCTACCCTACGGCTACCAATGCTGAATAGTGCAGCCACCCTAGGGCTCCGAATGCTGCATTGTGAAGCCACCCTAGGGCTCCCAATGCTGCATAGTGCAGCCACCCTAGGGCTCCCAGTGCTGCATAGTGCAGCCACCCTAGGGCTTCCAGTGCTGCATAGTGCAGCGACCCTACGGCTCCCAATGCTGCATAGGGCAGCCACCATAGGGCTCCCAATGCTGTAGAGTGCAGCCACCATAGGGCTCCCAATGCTGCATAGTGCAGCCACCCTAGGGCTCATTGCAATACTTCCTCCTACAAAAAATGTTTGGATGTTCCTAGATGCCATGGTCAAATTTTCCTTGACAGTATAAATGCCATCTCTGGTCTCCTGTTAAAAGAGGTAATTTGCCTAGTAGGACTAACCCAGTCAACAAAGGGTAAACTGGATACACAAATAAATAATATTGTGGAAGTCACTGTAAACATCTTGCAAAGATTTGTTTGGGTCATTGAAAAATTTATTCTAGTCATTTTTCAACAGTTTGCAATTTAGTGCCACATAACTTCCATCATAAATGTCTGGAAGTAGTCATGTATTTTTTAAATTAATTTGATGTTACTCTTAAGTTAAATGTAATGGCATCACCCACACTGGGTGGAAAAACAAAAAGATCCTAACTTGGTCAGTAAGTAAATATATGTGTGTGTATATATATATATATATATATATATATATATATATATATATATATAGGTTTACCATTGAAATGTCGCCGTGCAATTGCATGGCTATGAAATATTCGAACAACAGATGTTTGAATACTTCATATGTGTGCAGGTTACATGAGCAAACGTCATTTTTGCGAATGGACTGGGCATTTGCAAATATAACGTTCGCTCATGTAAAGGGATCGCGGTACAGTGCGGTCAGGGAAATACATCCCTTTCCTCAGTGTATTGCGATTTTGGAGTTGGAATATTAAGTTAGGGGGGGTGTGGGGGGTGCAGGGGGGCATAAACAGGATGTTAAGTTAGCAAAAGTAAATTAAGGCACCAAAGTTACACACTGGAAATCAGTCACTGTACTTTATTGCAGAAGACAAATGGTAAGCGCTTTCACAACTTAATGTTGCTTCATCAGACCACATCACTACAACTGATGTTGTATTTTTTAAATATTATTGTTTTTAAATATTATTGTGTGTAAATACACACCTTTCTATATATTTTATGCATTTTTCTTATGGATATTGATATATGTTCTTATGTTAGTGGAGTAATATCTCTTTAAATTGTGATGTCATACTAATTGTCCTAGTATTTAACCAAGCATCAGTTGTAGTGATGTGGTCTGATGAAGCAACATTAAGTTGTGAAAGCGCTTACCGTTTGTCTTCTGCAATAAAGTACAGTGACTGATTTCCAGTGTGTAACTTTGGTGCCTTAATTTACTTTTGCTGTTGTTGTGTGTTTTGGGCACCTCAGTGTACCTGCAGCCATTTGGTTTTTGCATCTTCAGGATGTTAGGTTAGCTAGTTAGGGAGTTACGGGAAGGGTGGGATTGCTGTTAAGTGCTGAAAATGTTGTGATCGACATTTTCTGCATTAAGAGCTATTTTGCGACATTAGGGACGCTCAGTAATGTGTACTTTCAATGAAACACTTCGCTAATAAGTACACTTTTTTTTAAAAAACTTTGAGATTATGGTAGTAAACCATATATAATATATATTGTTGAAGTGGTTTACTTAATGGGGGTGGGGGTGGGATGTGGATATCTATGGTCATTAGTTTATGGTCGGATCTGACCAGCGAGGAGATGATTTCAGGTGTAGTACACCGGTCACTCATATTGGTAATGATTAAGTCAAGGATATTATTGCCCCTGATGGGGTGTGGATAAGTTGATCCAGGGCATTGGAGTTTATGAATTCTAGAAAGCATTGATCGAAGGAGCTGGTATATGACTAGTTTTCACAGTTAATGGTGGGGTAGTTGAAATCACTCATTATTAGGGTGTTTGGTTGAACCCTAATATTTTTCTAGTATATCAAGAAAAGAGGAGTGGGAATCCTGGGGCATGGTGGGGGATCTGTAGCAAGTTACAATATGGATTTCAGTTTTGCCCAGAGTTAGTAGTACTTGGATAATTTCGGATGCATTATGTTGGGCAACTAGCCTGGAGGTGTGGTTATCCTTAATGAATATGGACATGCCTCCATCCTTTGTGTTCCGGTCCTAGTTAGATGGCCAAAAGGTATGGTATGACCTATATCCTGGTAAAGCAGGGGTGATCTCTGGAGCCTTGAACCAGGTTTCAGTCACTGCACAGATATCGATGTTCACCATTTTAAGGAGTGCCTTGAGTGAGTGCATTTTGAGATTTAGACTTCTAGCATTGAGTAGCATTACCATCAGTTTTTGCTTGCCTGTATCTGTTATGGTGGTGGGTTTGTTATTTGAACCTTGTCTAAAAATGGCACTATAGGGGCAGTAAGTGTCTTAGCCAGTATCCGAAATCCCAGGGACGACAGGTGCAGGCCATGTCAGGCAAAGCATCATGGCCTGTCAATCATGTCATCTCAGGTAGACAGATCCTGGATCCCCTTAGAATGACACCAGAAGCTTAGCCAATTGTTGAAGTCAATCATTTTGTCCTTGTACTGCGGTATAATTCTGGGCAAAGGCAGGATGCTACTCAGGGCTAGGGTCATACCTGCCTGGATTACAAGATCGGAGAGCTCCTCCATGTCTTTTTTCATGTAGTTCAGGTGATTCATACCAACATGGGCAATGACTGAGTCATATTTGTACTTGTTGTGGAGTGACCTGAGTGCGTGGATT
The DNA here is from genome assembly GCF_019279795.1 of Protopterus annectens. Classification (NCBI taxonomy): domain Eukaryota; kingdom Metazoa; phylum Chordata; order Ceratodontiformes; family Protopteridae; genus Protopterus; species Protopterus annectens. The sequence goes on from NC_056744.1 coordinate 1,410,709,589, forward strand.
ACGTAGCGGATCCTGGCACCCGACAGGCAGCTAACAGTAACCTTCTCCTTGTCTATTCTGGTGAGTGGAACATCAGTGTGCCTGACTATAGAGTCACCTATGACTAATGTGTTAGGTACATTGTTTTGCCTTATGGGCTGTGGTTGAGTGATACAATGAGTCTGTGTGTTATGTGTCTTTTGGGTTGTGATGAGGGGTGGAGGTTGCTGCATTTCTGCTTTGGAGGTCTCTGTTGCTTAGGCAGATTCTTATTGAGAGCCTCCGAGAATGTTTTTGTGTATCTATGTGTGGGTTTTGGTAGAGTAGGTATAGTAGGATTATGTGATGAGTGTGGTGTACAGCAAGTGTTTACCTTCTCCTCCTGGCTGACAAGTTCAGTCTTGGGTTGCAAAACCTTTGCCTCCAGTTTGGCTAGATAAATGCATCTCTCACAGGTTGTTGTGTTGGCTGATAGGAGGAAAGGGTTGTCAGTGTACCTGATGCAATTGCTACATTGCCCCAAGATGCCCAGATTCATCATGTAGACAGCAGAGAACACTGGGAGCTGTCCCTTGGACATGCCTGGGTAATCACTTTTTTCCTCTAGACAAGTAAGGGAAGTAAGTACTAGATCTGTTTCTTCTAAGTAACTTGAGGAAGATAAGTACAAAAACTGTTAACCCCTAGGTAATGAGAAAGGATGAGTACTTCAGTAACTTGTAGCTTATTTAGTGCTTACAACAGATCTGAACCAGCGCTGAGCATGGAAAAGCAGATCCAAGTGCTAAGATTAAGAAACTGGCTAGTTATAAGAATAAAAACTGAAGAGCAGACTTTATGGTGCAGGGAATAGTTTAACCCTAGCTAAGCGGTGCTGAGCGATGCGCAAACTCACACAAACTTGTGCAAACATGGGTGTTTTAACTCAGAAACTTGAAAGGGATAGAAATTAGCCCAAAACGGCCACTAAGGTCAATTTCAAAGCTGGAGATAAAGACTGAATGCAAAGTATTCAGCTGAAAGAGGTCTATTTGCAAGATATTTTGTACCAACTAATATCTCTAACTACTAGTCTAACAATTTTTTTTCTACATTGTATAAACCCATATATTATAATCTGTTTACTTTTTAAGAAATGCTATGTAACTTTCTATTGCTCTCTTTAAAAAAACTTTATAAAATGTTAAGTTGCTAAGTTAGTTAAGTTTCTCATGTTTTGTATGTCTTGAAGTTTTTCTCCCCAGGCCTCCGCTGAAAATGGACTTGTTGTCCAGTCAGACTTTCCAGGTAAACAAATGTAAAATATATCTATATCTATATCTATATCTATATATATATATATATATATATATATATATATATATATATATATATATATATATATATATATATATATCTATATATATATATATATATATATATGTGAATATATTAAAATATATATATATATATATATATATATATATATATATATATATATATATATATATACACACACACACACACACACACACACACACACACACACACACACACACACACACACACACACACACACACACACACATAGTGAGAGAGTGAGAGAGACTTTATTTGTCCTATGGGTTGTTTGTTTAGTTTGATAAGAGTGCTTTTATTCTGTTGGGTGCTACACCTCTTACCATTTGCCATGATTTTCTTCCTTCTCTTATACAGCCTATTGATGTTGTAATTCCACCGGGAGGGCTTGTTTTTTTAGCTATTTCTGTACTTATTCCTGGTGGGCACACCTGCCTCTATGCAGCTATTAACATGCTTGTATAGGGTTTCTGTGAACAGTTCCATGTAGGCAGCAGCATTTATGGGGTTTATGGGGGGGGCTTGAAATTTTGCCAGGTCATCATTTAATAGTAGGAAGTTAGCCTTAGAGTAGATACGCAACATTCTAGGGTTAGGTGGGTTACCAGGTTTTATTTTTACTTCAAAGTATGCCATTTTATGATCTGACTTTATCAGAGAATACATTACAATAGGGGGTGTGCAGCCCTTTCCCATATTAATGAGGACCAGCTCCAGTATGTTTGCACCCTAAGTTGGTGTATTTGCAATCTGTTCCAGGGAGTTTGTATTTACAAAACCCAGGAATCTCTATGCCTACACATTTGGTGTCATATATGATTCTCAGTTAAAAGTGGGGTAATTAAAATCATCCATGAATATTGTATTGGGTTAGATGGTGAGTGTTTCCAGTGAGCTTAAATATGTGTTACATGTTTCCTGGGACATAGATGGGGACCTACAGCTTGCAAGGAAGCGGTATGGGAGTTTTCCTATGGTGACTTCAACTTGGAGAATCTCAAGTGCATTGTCCTGTTTTACAAGCTTTGAGGTATATTTATTTTTGATGTAAGTTGACACATCTCCACTTTTTGTCGGTGTCTGTGTAGTAGCTGGTCTAAATGTGTGGAAGGCATCATAGTCTTGCACTGATGGTGTGATCGCCATGTCTTTAAACCATGTCTCAGTAACTGCAGAGACCTCAGCATTCTTTGGGGTGAGGAGAGCTTGTACAGAGTAAAGTTTCTTGTTTATACTCCTAGCATTGAGCAGTAGCACCTTTAGGTTTTCTTGGTATGAATTTGCTATATTAGGAGGATTTTCAGGGTGGCATTGTCTAAAAAGGCAGTATGGAGAAGGGCAGCATTTTACCTGATATTCAAAAGCCTAGAGAGGAGAGGTAGAGACGTTCACTGGCAAAGTAACATAGGCTGTTGACCATTTCTTTCAATGCTGACAAGTACTGCATCACTTTAGAATGATGCCAGAAGCTAAGCCAATTATTAAAGTCAGTCATCTTCTGTTTGTATTGTGGCATAATCCTTGGAGAAGGTAAAATGCTGTACAATGTTAAGCTCATAGCAGCCTTAAACACATATTCTGAGATCTCCATGATGTCTCTCTTCATATAGGCTAAGGAGGTAAGTCTCCAGTCATTTACACCCACATGGACTATGACTGAGTCATACTGGTACTTGTGGTTCAGTGACTTGAATGCATGCAAAATCTGGCAGATCCTGGCCCCTGATAAGCAATTGACTGTGACTTTCTCCTTCCTTAGTGTGTCTCGCAATGGATCCTTCAGTGATCAGAATGTTGGGTTGTGAGATGGCTTGCTTTTGGACTTAGAAGTAGAGGCTCCATGAGATGTGGCTGTATGTGCTGATAGGGGTTTTATTTTGAAAGAGTGCATTTATTTTTATTTATTTATTTATTTATTTATTTTACATTTGTTTACTGGGAGAGTCTGATGGGGCAATGTGCCCATTTTCAGCAGAGGACCTGGGAAAAAAAGCTCCATATTGTACAATTTTAGTTATACAGAAGAGAATAAAAGAAAAAGAAAAAATACAGCTACATATTGTGCAATTTTAAATATACAGAGTTAAACACTTTTTTAAAAGGAGAATTACATGCAAAATATATATGGCAAGATTGACATTGAGAAAAAGAACATATGATGCTGAAAAGTACACATACAACTACAAAATGTGTAAGTGAAAAAACACCTTACACTGCTGTAAAGTACACATTTAAAATATGCTACAACAATGTGTAAGAAAGAGATGCTTCTAAGAAATCTGAGGAGAAAGTAGTTAAGACTTTATCTCCTGTAGTGGATTAAACTGTAAAAGAGATAAAAACATTTATCAGGTAGCCTAATGCACAATCTAAATATGTGCCATATCTTGAGTTAGGTGTCTGGGGAATACTGAGATATCAGATGTAGTGGGAGGTTGACCAGGGTCTGAGCAGGTACACTTCCACAATTTGGTTAGATAGGTGTGGAGAAGGTTTTTAAAGTTGCACTTATTATTTAGAAACCGGATGTCTAAGGGAAGGATATTCCATATTTTTGCGATGGCACTGGAGTAGAGGGAGTCACCTGAACAATTGTGGCCTTTGTATACTTTGACTAGGGCCTTATTGGTGCATCTTAAAAGATGATTGTTAGTGTAGTGATTCAGTAGGCCTTGTAGGGCTGTTTTTTTTGGAGGGCAATATAGGACCTGATGGGCAAGTGCAAGCTGACTATAAGCCAATAAGTTGGGTAGCTCCAGCCAGACTAGTTGTCTAAGGGCTAGACAGTAATGGGTCCTGAAAGGTGAGTCAGTGGCAAACTTTGCTATTTTGTTATAACAGCTGGTTAATTTGTTTAAATCTCCTTTGTTTAGGTTCATTAGTATGGGGGTAGCATAAAGAAGTGTTGAGAGTAGGTGGGTTTAAGCGATGGTGGCTCTACTGTTATTGGAGAGGTAGTTTTTGCATCTATAGATGTTGCCAAGTTCTTTTATGGACTTTTGTTATAGTTTGGGGTATATGTTTATCAAATCTCATGTTGTTATCTATGATAACTCCTAATAGTTTGATTTGTGAGACTGGTGGGTGGAGATGCTGGGTGCATTTGCTATGTGTGCTTTGTCTAGGAGGTCTATGGGATTTATGAAGGTTACATTTAAATGCCTCAGTATATGTGAGTCTTTGTGTCTGGTTCATGTTGCATGTGATAGTTGCATTGTGTGCATTACTGAAGACATGGCTGATATTGGGAGTGATTTTATGTAAGAGCATTGCCTCCAGTGACACTGTGTGAATACATCTCTTACATACCTTATCAATTTGATTGAGAGTTAGCTGGTTGTCAGTGAATATGTGATAATTTCTGCATTGTCTCAGAATGCTCATATTCAAAAAGCTGGCAATGGAGATAGTGGGGAAGTTCATATCAATGGCAACAGGTACTTTATATTGATTAGACACTTGCTGTGGGAGTATAAATTGAAGTCAGGAGTATCTGGTTCACAACTGTGTGAACAGTGCTTGTCACGGTGCAAACCAATTGTCCTGTAAGCAGCTAGGTATTGATGAAATGTCGGGAAAACTTTTACTGATAAAATATCAACTTAAGCTGTCTCTGCCACTGTCTATGCAGGGCACTGCCAAACACTTGTCAGAAACTACTGTAGTAGACCCTGACAATTTATGGCTTACATATTTAGGGACATACTCTAAAGTTAGGTTTTGCAAGTTAGGCTAGACAATAGCTAATCAAGCAGTATTTATTGAAAATAAAGATTTTTTTAACAATGATGAATAGTGGGGAATTCGTATAACTGGATGCTTCTAACACTGGTCTCAACACACCTTCATACTGCAGGGATTCAATGCCCCTTTGCTTCTTTTCTCACAATAAGTAATACAGTAGGACTAATTCCAAGATGAAAAGCAGGACACAGGCTCTTTTGTGAATAGTAGCCTCATCCTTTACCATTCCCCTATTCTACCTGGCTGCTGCGGGCCCTGAACCTTGGGATATGCTACTACACTACAAAGCTAACTAACTCTAACTATTTTTCAACCTTATATTGAGTGTCCTGACTGCACCAAGAACCTTGAACTACCTCAAGCATTACCTGAGTGGACCGTCCTTTATTTTCTCCTGCCCTGTGCTTCCACCTGCTTGTACTACAGTTACAAACTAACTATTTTTCAACCTTATATTGAGTGTCCTGACTGCACCAAGAACCTTGAACTACCTCAAGCATTACCTGAGTGGACCGTCCTTTATTTTCTCCTGCCCTGTGCTTCCACCTGCTTGTACTACAGTTACAAACTAACTATTTTTCAACCTTATATTGAGTGTCCTGACTGCACCAAGAACCTTGAACTACCTCAAGCATTACCTGAGTGGACCGTCCTTTATTTTCTCCTGCCCTGTGCTTCCACCTGCTTGTACTACAGTTACAAACTAACTATTTTTCAACCTTATATTGAGTGTCCTGACTGCACCAAGAACCTTGAACTACCTCAAGCATTACCTGAGTGGACCGTCCTTTATTTTCTCCTACCCTGTGCTTCCACCTGCTTGTACTACAGTTACAAACTAACTATTTTTCAACCTTATATTGAGTGTCCTGACTGCACCAAGAACCTTGAACTACCTCAAGCATTACCTGAGTGGACCGTCCTTTATTTTCTCCTGCCCTGTGCTTCCACCTGCTTGTACTACAGTTACAAACTAACTATTTTTCAACCTTATATTGAGTGTCCTGACTGCACCAAGAACCTTGAACTACCTCAAGCATTACCTGAGTGGACCGTCCTTTATTTTCTCCTGCCCTGTGCTTCCACCTGCTTGTACTACAGTTACAAAGTATGTTGTTACACTTGACCCGTTCTGAAGGCCAATCTGCATAATTTAAACTGTAATTATATGTTATGAAACTAGTAGCCTCTGGTTGTTACACTTGACCCGTTCTGAAGGCCAATCTGCATAATTTAAACTGTAAGTACATGTTAAGAAACTAGTAGTCTCTGGATCAGGAAAGCTTGCAGCCAGTCCATCCTTCCCTGTCTTTAGCCTCTGGAAGGATATACCCCTTGCTACCTTCCATATCCTTTCACCTATGGTGTCTTTACCCTGGATACCTGCTGTTATTACTAACGCTGCCCACTAGGTGGCGGTATACAATAGGCCTGTGCCCTACCTCTCTTTCTTATTCCCCTCAAAGTATCTGCTCTTTGAACATCTCTCTCCTCCTGCTACCTTTACATCCTTTCCCTAGGAGCCCGACTTCTCCTAACTTCTACCTTCCTCCCTATATCTAGGTTCTACCTCCTCTTCTCCTAACTACTATAATAGTCTACTGCTTTATAGTTCTACTCTCCTTCTGCTCTACTCCCCATTCTGCTCTCCTTAGCTGCGAACTGCCTGCTCTGCTACTCCTCCCTACATCCTGCTGCTTACTGATTGCCTCCGCTCTCTCTGTCTCTACTTGCTCTTCCATCCTGTACTTACTGTACTCTCAGCTGACTGGTGTTATTCCAACCTAAAGGGATCACTTAATCCCTCCTCTATCCATTTGTCCCTCTTATGCTACCCCCTCCCACTACTCACCTCACTTCCTGCCACAAGGGCATATAGTGCTGGAACTTTTTTGGCGCCTTCCTTTACCATTCCCCTATTCTACCTGGCTGCTGCAGGCCCTGAATCTTGGGATATGCTACTACACTACAAAGCTAACTAACTCTAACTATTTTTCAACCTTATATTGTGTCCTGACTGCACCAAGAACCTTGAACTACCTCAAGCATTACCTGAGTGGACCGTCCTTTATTTTCTCCTGCCCTGTGCTTCCACCTGCTTGTACTACAGTTACAAACTAACTATTTTTCAACCTTATATTGAGTGTCCTGACTGCACCAAGAACCTTGAACTACCTCAAGCATTACCTGAGTGGACCGTCCTTTATTTTCTCCTGCCCTGTGCTTCCACCTGCTTGTACTACAGTTACAAACTAACTATTTTTCAACCTTATATTGAGTGTCCTGACTGCACCAAGAACCTTGAACTACCTCAAGCATTACCTGAGTGGACCGTCCTTTATTTTCTCCTGCCCTGTGCTTCCACCTGCTTGTACTACAGTTACAAACTAACTATTTTTCAACCTTATATTGAGTGTCCTGACTGCACCAAGAACCTTGAACTACCTCAAGCATTACCTGAGTGGACCGTCCTTTATTTTCTCCTGCCCTGTGCTTCCACCTGCTTGTACTACAGTTACAAACTAACTATTTTTCAACCTTATATTGAGTGTCCTGACTGCACCAAGAACCTTGAACTACCTCAAGCATTACCTGAGTGGACCGTCCTTTATTTTCTCCTGCCCTGTGCTTCCACCTGCTTGTACTACAGTTACAAACTAACTATTTTTCAACCTTATATTGAGTGTCCTGACTGCACCAAGAACCTTGAACTACCTCAAGCATTACCTGAGTGGACCGTCCTTTATTTTCTCCTGCCCTGTGCTTCCACCTGCTTGTACTACAGTTACAAAGTATGTTGTTACACTTGACCCGTTCTGAAGGCCAATCTGCATAATTTAAACTGTAATTATATGTTATGAAACTAGTAGCCTCTGGTTGTTAAACTTGACCCGTTCTGAAGGCCAATCTGCATAATTTAAACTGTAAGTACATGTTAAGAAACTAGTAGTCTCTGGATCAGGAAAGCTTGCAGCCAGTCCATCCTTCCCTGTCTTTTGCCTCTGGAAGGATATACCCCTTGCTACCTTCCATATCCTTTCACCTATGGTGTCTTTACCCTGGATACCTGCTGTTATTACTAACGCTGCCCACTAGGTGGCGGTATACAATAGGCCTGTGCCCTACCTCTCTTTCTTATTCCCCTCAAAGTATCTGCTCTTTGAACATCTCTCTCCTCCTGCTACCTTTACATCCTTTCCTAGGAGCCCGACTTCTCCTAACTTCTACCTTCCTCCCTATATCTAGGTTCTACCTCCTCTTCTCCTAACTACTATAATAGTCTACTGCTTTATAGTTCTACTCTCCTTCTGCTCTACTCCCCATTCTGCTCTCCTTAGCTGCGAACTGCCTGCTCTGCTACTCCTCCCTACATCCTGCTGCTTACTGATTGTCTCCGCTCTCTCTGTCTCTACTTGCTCTTCCATCCTGTACTTACTGTACTCTCAGCTGACTGGTGTTATTCCAACCTAAAGGGATCACTTAATCCCTCCTCTATTCATTTGTCCCTCTTATGCTACCCCTCCCACTACTCACCTCACTTCCTGCCACAAGGGCATATAGTGCTGGAACTTTTTTGGCGCCTTCCTTTACCATTCCCCTATTCTACCTGGCTGCTGCGGGCCCTGAACCTTGGGATATGCTACTACACTACAAAGCTAACTAACTGTAAGTATAAACTATTCGATACTTGTTGCTGGATAAGTGTTTCTCACATTATGTTTGTGCTTCTAAAACATGTAATGGCTTCCATTGCTTAATGAAGCGTTTGGTTTTGTTTGTTATTCGCCGTACTGTTTTACTTCTGCTGGGCGGACTGTATGGATTGTATCTTCCGTCCACAAAGCACTAGGGTTGCTTGTGTTTAGTTGCGACTATCACAACTCTGCCGGAATCCTCTCTGTGGACATAACATATAATAATCTAGTGCTTAAAGGTAGCGCTTCCTATCTGTCTACTATTACAATTGTTTTACCAGGTTTATGTGCTTCTACGTAAGACAGGCATAACTTAATCTGTATCCTGCCTAGCTTCGTTGAACAGCTAGCAGCACAAGTAACATTAGTATGTCTTCCTGCCGCTTGTATTAGCTCTGCATCCTAGCACATTGCCCACTCCACATCAGCTGTAGCGTATGATACGCACTACACTCTGCATGCAACTGAATGTGGTTCTAGATTGAGATATACGCTACACTTTGCTGTACTATATTAGTTTACTAGGGCTTTTTATCCTCATCTATGTGTATTTTTTAACTGTATGGTGATTCTAGGGTAGTAAAGAACCTACCTTTGGTTCCCTGCACGTGGTCAGCATTTGCTTTATGCAGATCGTTAAACGATCGTCCTGGCGCTACGACATTCCCTAGATCAGACTTGATTACTATCTTCCCCTTGTTTGAAACGGACAGTGGCAGGCTTACTCATAGACGATTGTTTCTGGGTATTTGTACATATTCTATACTTTTAGGATGTTTAACAGCCTGTTATATTGCTATACTGACTTACTAAAGCTATTCTTAATGCATCTTTGAGGTAATGTGTTATTAAGTGTGTCTTATTAGAGTTGTTGAATCTGTTATATTGCTAAACTGACTTGCTAAAGCTATTCTTAATGTATCTTTGAAGTAATGTGTTATTAAGTGTTTCTTATTAGAGTTGTTGAATCTAGGCCAAACTTTGCATTGTACTACTTGTGCTTCTTTAGGACTTGTGTGTTAGGTGGGATATCTCTCTGCATATGTACTCTAAGACTGTTATTTTTAAAACTGTATTACTTTTTTAATCTCCCTTCTTCTTACCTTTTCCCCCCAGCTAACTATTTTTCAACCTTATATTGAGTGTCCTGACTGCACCAAGAACCTTGAACTACCGCATTACCTGAGTGGACCGTCCTTTATTTTCTCCTGCCCTGTGCTTCCACCTGCTTGTACTACAGTTACAAAGTATGTTGTTACACTTGACCCGTTCTGAAGGCCAATCTGCATAATTTAAACTGTAATTATATGTTATGAAACTAGTAGCCTCTGGTTGTTACACTTGACCCGTTCTGAAGGCCATTCTGCATAATTTAAACTGTAAGTACATGTTAAGAAACTAGTAGCCTCTGGATCAGGAAAGCTTGCAGCCAGTCCATCCTTCCCTGTCTTTAGCCTCTGGAAGGATATACCCCTTGCTACCTTCCATATCCTTTCACCTATGGTGTCTTTACCCTGGATACCTGCTGTTATTACTAACGCTGCCCACTAGGTGGCGGTATACAATAGGCCTGTGCCCTACCTCTCTTTCTTATTCCCCTCAAAGTATCTGCTCTTTGAACATCTCTCTCCTCCTGCTACCTTTACATCCTTTCCCTAGGAGCCCGACTTCTCCTAACTTCTACCTTCCTCCCTATATCTAGGTTCTACCTCCTCTTCTCCTAACTACTATAATAGTTTACTGCTTTATAGTTCTACTCTCCTTCTGCTCTACTCCCCATTCTGCTCTCCTTAGCTGCAAACTGCCTGCTCTGCTACTCCTCCCTACATCCTGCTGCTTACTGATTGCCTCCGCTCTCTCTGTCTCTACTTGCTCTGGCCCCACTCCGCTCCCCTCCCTACCCCCAATTCCCACCCACCCCAGGGGTCCTACCCTTATACTTCACTAGACACTCCCCTATTTCTCTCAGCCAACCCCCATCAAACACTATCTCCACCACTGCCTCCCATTCTTTATCACTATCTATTTTATCTCCACCTCATTCTCCACTATTGTAACTCTCTCCTTGTCCCAGACCTTGCCACACTTCATACTCCTACTCTATAGTGCCTAAATGTTAACTACAACCTCTACCTAACTACTTTTTTCCCCCTTGCTCTTCTTCGTTGCTCCTTTACCCTTCTCTGTAACCAAGCTCTTCTCTACTTAGTCTTGAGCTCACATTCTCTTACAAGCAGTATTTACCTGACACTTACTCTCTATCATGTCTCCAATACTCAAAGCTTATTCCACATATACCCTATTTTTTACCATTACTATAGCCTCCCTATCCATACCATATTATTATACCTTCTTTGAAAATATCACTTTACATGAACAAAACCTTCACCTCCCACAAACTTTACCAACTGCATTTTCAATATCTTGACTCATAGTAACATAACCTGTTACTCTAACTTTCTACTCCCAAAATACCATAGAACAACTCATATATCTTTCTACTTAAACAAAAGAACTCTTACAACTCACCAAAATCCCTGAAATTCCTTGTGAATTCCCAGCAAAACCTCCTCCTTCATGGAGATATTCATCCTAATCCTGGTCCCTACACTAATAACAATCTTAATCTTAATAATATTACATCACCTATAATATCATCATGTACCAAAACACCTAACTCCCTACTAATAGCACAACTCAATATAAGAAGTTTAAATAATAAAATTCATCACCTACACTCTCTTCTTGACTTACATGCATTCGACATACTATGTCTTACTGAAACATGGCTAAAACCCTCTATTTAAGATCAGGAAATCACCCCTCCTGGCTATAATATACTTAGACGCGACCGCATAAATAAGAAAGGTGGAGGTATAGCTATTCTCTATAAATCTAATCTCCAAATCACTCTCTACAATGAACTTCCATCACTTGACTCCAAAGCCGAAATATTATCTATCAAACTAAGCATCAACAATAACAAATCAATTTATCTCATTTGTATGTACCTTCCACCTGGAAATAATACTCATATCCTAGAAAACTTACTTAGTTCACTTTCTAGCCAACTACCTCAGGAAACCATAATACTTGGTGATTTCAACATTGACTGGATGACCTGTTCATCCCAACACCCCACCAGCCATATAAATCTTTATGGCTTCTCTCAATTAATTAATACTCCAACTAGAATCCATAAACCCACAAATAAAGAAACAACTCTTGACTGGATCCTTACTAATAACCACCTAAACAAGTACTCTCCAGGAACTCTTCCCGATAATATTAGTGACCATATGCTCACATATGTTATTAGACAAAAGTCGCATAACCCAACTACCCATAAAGTTAAGGTGTCTCGCTCAAACAAATTCTTTAACCCAGATAAGTTTCTGGCAGAATTGAAAGCATGTGACTGGTCTCCAATGACTACCCTTGAACTAAACGAAGCAGTGGCCTACTTTAATACCAACTTTCTACAAATCCTTGACTATCATGCTCCTATTCACTCTACTAGGATAAGGACCAAATCAGCCCCATGGCTTACTAAACAAACTAAACAAAGAATGCTCCTTAGAAATAAAATATGGGCTAAATGGAGAACTACCAAATGTTCATCTGATCACCTACTCTTTAAACAATTAAGAAATGCCACTAAGAAAGATACTCTTGCAGATAAAAGAATTACTACCTTCACATTCAACAAACTAGCCAGCATTCCTCTCAAAATTCTGGTCAGGTATTAACAAACTTCTTAAACCAGGACATTCAACTACTCCTATCCCTTCAGGCTTTAATCTCAATAACTCCACTCTGATCCCAGATGCCTTTAACAAGTACTTTATAGAAACCATTCAAACCCTAGCTAATTCATTACCCTCTTCTACTACCTCCTTACCTAAAACCTCTAACACTTCATCCAATGTCTTTAACATACAACCAGTGCCTACATCACTTATTTATAAGCTTATCAAGAAACTTAAACCTTGCACCCCATCAGCTGATCAACTCCCATCAGAATACCTACAAATTGCTGCAAAAGCTATTGACTACCCCATATCCATTCTTATCAATAGGACTATCTCTGAAGGAAAAATACCCACCCTATGGAAAATATCTCACATAATACCTCTGCATAAAGGTGGCTCCTCTATCGAGCTCACAAACTTTAAGCCCTATTGCCTTACTATCCCCATTAGCAAAGATCATGGAAAGATGCATACATAAACAAATTCTTAACCACCTTCTACAAAACAAACTTCTAGCCAATAGTCAACATGGTTTTAGACCTTCCCACAGTACTACAACTGCCCTCCTTTCCTTCTCTGATGCCATAAATAATAATAGAAACAACAATCTTTTCTCATCAGCTTTATTTCTAGACCTGTCAAAGGCCTTTGACATGGTTAACCATAATATACTTCTTGACAAACTAAATCTCTATTCACTTGGCTCACATACTCTCCAATGGTTCAGGAGTTACCTCCAACATAGGCAACAAGCAGTGCTTTGGGACAACAACCTATCCTCCTTACTCCCAGTAAACATTGGGGTTCCACAAGGATCAATCCTAGGTCCCCTTCTTTTCTCATTATTTATCAATGACCTTCACTTGAATATACCCCAAGCCATCTGCATTCAATATGCTGATGACTCAACTCTTATTTGTGCTGCCAATAATGTTTCCTCCCTCCAGTCCCTCACCCAAACAGTCTTCCATAATGTTGAAAAGTGGTTTATGGAACTCTCCCTCCTTCTTAATCCCAAAAAAACAAAACTTCTTCTCTTTACCCCTACACAGAAATCACCGACACCTTTCTTCACTATCTCCTCTAACAATGCTACCTGCATTAGTCCAGATATGTCCACTCGCCTATTAGGTGTAACAATTGACAATCATCTTAATTTTGATGACCACATTAACAACACCATTAAATCAGTTAATAAAAAAATCGGTACTCTCTACAGAATCAAACCCTTTCTTACCGCTTCTGCTAGAAAAACTGTGGCCCAGAGCCACCTGATCTCCACCCTTTTCTATGCCTCTGCTATATATACAAACTTGTCTAAAAACAACATCACCAAACTTTCTACCTGCTACAATAGTATTACTAGATTCATTACTACTACCCTTTTAGAACCCACCACTGTATTAACCTCAAGCAACTAGATTGGTTAGAACTCGACAACCACTTACTCTATCAACAATTAATAATCATTCATAAGACCCTCTTTTTCCCAGACGCTACCCTAGCCTTACAAAACTGATTTCACCTTATAAAAACCTAGCCACACTACGATTAGGCTAATAAACTCCTTGTAGCCTTAACCAAATCAAAGAATAAAGCTGGAGACTCATTATTTTCAAATGCTGTCGGGAAAATCTGGAATCAACTACCTCAGGAAATAGCAAACCTAGACTCTACATCCCCTTTCAAGAAACATATCAAAGAACATCTCAAAACTCAATGGCTATGTCCTCTTACTAATCCTGACTGAAATTACTTCTGCATTACTCACAACTTCCCCCTTTGATTTTCTCCCAACTTTCCCACTATAAAACTAATTTTTATTGTAGACAGACTTATCTTTAGATTGTCTCTAACATCTTTTTTTTCTCTTTTTCTCTAGCACATATTGAATGTTGTTTAGTATCTAACTGTATGTGTTCCTTAGTCCATGACTGTTAAACAAATATTTCTCTGAAAGATTATGGTTCTGCTTTTTTGGCTTTATTATTGTTAAATTCATACAAATGTACAACTTTGTACTTATTTTATGTTGCTTATTATGTTTTATTGTTAATTATTGTTTTAATTCTTGTAATTCTTGTAATTGGAGCTTTTCTCCCCGGGCCTCTACTGAAAATGGATATTTGTCCAGCTAGACTAGCCCGGTCACCAAATGTAAAATAAATAAATAAAAAATAAAAATAAAAAAATCCTAGATAATGCAGGGGTCTATTGGCTTGTTGTAGCCTTTTCCTGGTAAATGTTTTGAATAGCAATCAGACCAATCAGGAATGTCCCAAACAGATACCCACTGTCCAGTCAGAAACAGTCAGGAATGAATGCACTCTGCTCCTACATTCATTGGCAGCAAAAGAGTAGCGTGAAATCCAGGCTGGCTTTTGTGAAGCAGTAATCAGGCATTTTGGTGATTAGCAGTTTATAGGAAATAATGTCCCTTTTTTCACCAGAAGCAAAACAGAGAAACTATTCCCAAGATAACTACTAAGAAGTGGAATGTGGGTTCTCCAATAACTGGTAGTCCTGGTCCAGATTTTGCAGATTTTTAATGGTAAGATGGAAAAATGGATCAATATCCTAAGCGCCACAGTGTGTATAAGGTACTTAGAAAGATATGAAACTGGGGGTAATTTGTGCTGTAGCAGTCTAAAGGGAGATCTACTAATTTTAAAGGAACAAGATGGACTGGACCCAGGATGGGTACTCAGTATTCTTGCTCTACAGAATACAGTGGGATTGCAAATACATTTAAATAGTGTAAGTGGGAGTGAGGGCAGCCACGGTGGTGCAGCGGTTAGCATTGCCGCCTTACAGCAAGAGGTTCTCTGGTTTGAATCTCAGCTGGGGTGCCTTCTGTGCAGAGTCTACATGTCCTCCCTGTGGTCGCATGGGGTTCCTCCAGGTGCTCCGGTTTCCTCCCACATCCCAAAGACATTTAGTAGGTGGATTGGACACTCTAAATTGTCCCTAGGTGTGAGTGTGTGCACGTATGTGCCTTCTGTGGAAGGTTGGGTGCTGGGCTGGCAACTCAACACCGCACAAACTCCACTGCCAATCATGAGTGGACAAATGATCCACTGTGGCGACCCCTAACTGGGAAAAGCCAGAAGAAGTGTAAGTGGGAGTGACTGAACAAAATAAATTTGTGCTTACTGACAATAGCCAATGAAAGAGGAGAGGGCAGGAATTATACAGTCAGATTAACACAAGGGGCAGGGCAGCTTGAGAGAGACAGTGAGATTCTTTCCCATTTTAAATATGCAATAGAAAACAGAATGCAATTGAACACAGTTTAATGAAAATTTACCACAGTATGCAAAACAGAAGAAAGCAATAATGCATCACAAAATGCAAAAAAACAATATGAGGAAAAACAAACTAATATTTCACTCATAGCAGTCTATGACAGAATCTGAGCTTTCTAGCAAATCCTTGACATTTTTGATTTTACCCCTTAAGTACAAAGTACTTGTGGTATTGGTCAGGAAATGTTTAACCTCATTAGCGTTGCCTTGCTTTTTCAGATTTTTATCTATGTAAATGCCTAGTAATTTAATTAAAGGAACAAGTTCAATTTTGTATTGTTAATAGAAGTAATGCAAAAAGTATCTTTGATTGTATAGTTGTTTGGAAGTGTAAAGAATAATTTTTGGGGTGACTTTAGAAATAACTATGATTTGGTTAGCCAAATGTCTATTAAACTGAGGTGGTCCCGGGTTATTTTTTTATAGATTGTCCAGTTTTTTAGCTGAACAGATTAGAATGGTCAAGAAAAAGGGATGATACAAGGTTGCCTTCATTTTCACTTATATACTGACATATTAATAAAGTTAGGTAGGGCAGTAATGGTATTATGATAGGGGCAAAACCAAAGAAATATTCAATTCTGAATTATATAGAACATTATCAGAAGTGAAAATATACCAATGTCACCTCAAAATTCATGCTGCCGCTTCTATGAATGGGGCATAACATCATCCTTACCATCAACTCCCATGTTCCTTTTATTAAACATTTTGATTCATAAACAATCCTTAGGACTACCATCCAAAACCTTTTAGAAGGGCCAAGTTAACTGTCTCTTAGTATAACTTCTTTTAAGAAGTCTGTTAACTACTTCGAAGGCTATCCTCTAAAACGCCACATCTTCAGAGCATAAATTCTTTGCTCTTAGAAATTACCCATAAGAAAGAGAATCCAAAAGATGTGAAGGATGGGTGCTAGTAGCAAACAGAAAAATGTTTGCCAAACTAGGTTTTCTATATAATGCAATTTGAATCATACTATGAACTATGTAAATAGAAACATCCAAAAACTGTGTTCTGTCTTTCTTAAATTGTGAGGTAAAATGAAATCCCAAATAATCATTCTGCATTCTCCCCAGAAAGTCATTGAACATTTCAGAAGTCCCCTTAACTATAAAAAAAAAACATGTCATCAATATATTGCTTAGGATAAATAACTATTTATAAAGTAATACTCTTGGTATCTAAACACCTCCATAAATTTCCCTTTATGTAGGTTGTCATAACTAGGAGCAACTCTAGCACCTGTCATACTCCCTCGTATCTGTTTAAAAAATCTCCATAAAACACAAAACAAAAAACAATTGTTAGTTAAAGAGAACTGAGTCATTTCTACTTCTGAAATACCTTCCCCATCCTTATCCTTAAGAAAATGGGATACGACTAATAACCGCAACTCATGTGAGATGGAGGTATAAAGACTGTTAATATCCATAGAGGCTAACCATTAATGATCCTGCTAATAAACCCTCTTAATTTCATGAAAGAATTGCAAATTATTCCCACATAAGAGGCCATTTGCACCACATATGTTTGCACGAGCATATCCAAGACCTGCCCCACATCTCCATTGGTCTCTTCCCCACACAAACATACACACTCTTGGGAAAGAGAGGTCTTCTCGGTGGATTTGAAAAGCTTTTATGAATTGTAGGTAATGCATACAATAACAATTCATTACAATTAATTTCTGTCTTCAGTAACAATGCCTTCTTGGACCAAATTTATCACCATAGAAATAACACCTTCCTGTGGTCCAGAAACAGGATTACTGTCTAGTTTCCTGTACTCATCCTTGTTATTAATTAAATCGAAAAAAAAATTTTTAAGTACATACCATTGTCCATTATAACAATATCACAACCTTTTGTCAACTGATTTAATAGCCAAAGACTTATTTACTTCTAACAACTTGAGTCTTGAGTGCATGCCAGTCCTGCTGTGTTAAATTATATCTGATATTTACAACACTTTTGCAGATGTTGCTTAATTTCCTTTTTAACAATATCATAAAAGATTTATTTGTAAAAGGTGGAACAGACCTTTTTTTTGCTTTTAAACTTCAACATGGTTAAATCAGAAACTGTTTCAAAATTATTTGATGCAAAATGGGCAGCTGTAATTTCCTAATAAACACATCTAGCAAAACTTCTGACATGGAAATCTTTGATATGGGAAAAAACTTTAAATCCTTTTTCAAAACTCCATTTACATGGTGTGGTAAGAGAAAGGTAATTTAGTTCAGCATTTTAATGAAAAACATCCTGACTCCTGAATAACTGAGTGAAAATATTTACATTTAAATAAATAAGGTTCTACAATATAAGCTTAGTGAGATAGTATGGAGATAAGGATTTATGTTTTGTACTTTTAAACTTGTTGAAGCAATGACTAGGAAAGTAGAGGAGCTGATAAAATAAGTCCAAGATTGCCTTTATGGAGAACTATTATAGCATAACTTGAAAAACAAGATTGCAAATAGAACAAATGAAGATTGCATACAAAGATTTGTTTATGTATTCTCCCAGACCAGCTTCTCCTATTCAGGTCATGCAAAAACCCATTCTGGCAAGCACTGAATATAAGACAGAGTACAAGTCCTGGGCAGGTTTCAGTCCATTGCAAGACACGTGTACATACTCATACACTGCAAGCTGATGTAAGGACAATTTATATATTCTTCATTTCATGTAATGGCATGTATTTGGGATATGGGAGAAAAGGGGAACAGCTAATAAAAGCCCATACGGACTCAAGGAAGATAAGCAGGCAGAGCATAGAAGGTGCCCTAGTGAGGAACCAAATCACAGAACTATGAGCTGTTGTGAGCCAGCATCTGTGACTACTATACACACATTATTATTGTACTAATACTCTAAATATTACATTAGCCAATGAAGAGGAGATAGAAGGTATAACATTTAGAAGCAGGATACAATTCAGTGTAGTGTAACCAAATGCATGAGCCGTACAGTAAAAGGTGTGATCCCAAGAATATGGATTTCAGCAAGACCAGTGCATGGTATAGGTGTCGTTTTAGACAATGCCCAGCTTCTCAGTGTAGGGTTAATTAAGAAAAATGTAATGTTTTTTGGTAGAACTGGACACATCACAAGTGCCTGTGAAATTAAGAAATATACAAAATCCAAGAAAGGCAGTGCTAAATCAGATGAAAATAAAATTGTTATTGGTTGCTCACATAATATTTTTGATAGTATGCACAAAGAAAGTTTAATGAAGAAAAAATGTATATCTGTGGTAGAACTGAGTACATAGAAAGAACCTGTAAAATTAAGAAGAAATACAGAATTCAAGAAAGTCAGTACTAAAATAGCAGAAAGGAAAATTGCTATTGTCTCCTGACATAATATTTTTGCCGTGGAGAAAAGTATAGTGTGTCCAAAGCAAATATATCCTTTATACAATGTGAGTCTGGGGTGGTGTAGAACACCACTGCAATGTTTAGATATGTGGTGTGTACTGATTTTCTCTCATCCATTGCTTCAGAGACCTTTTCAAAGCAGTCAAACATGTTAAGCAGGCAGAATTTGCCCTTGACAAAATGAACTGGCTTGGGTCAAGAGATTGCAGGTTATCTATGTCCTTTTTTCATTAATTCCAAATGATTCTCTTTATATTCCTACAGATAAGGCTGGTCAGACTAGATCTATAATTAGTAAAAGGCACTGCTAGGAACAGAGGCAACAAACATTTCAGGACCAAAATAAAAAAACTCTTTAATGTGAAACCAAAAAACCAAAACAGTAATGTAAAGTGCTTTTCGTCTGGCTAGATAGCCAGACTTCTTCAGACAAAGAAAGCAAAAAGGGGGGGGTGGGATTGCTTGCTTAATACTTATTTGTAGCTTTTCAAGTTGGAAAATGCTGAAATTAGCTGTTTTAACATTGGGCAGGATTCACGATGGCTTGCACAGAGTCTAAGAGTCGTGTAAGACTCCATGTAGCCATCGCGATCCAGGAACAGCCCGAAATCCCGTGTAAGAGACCAGCTAAAATGTCTCTTACATGGGCAGGGTGTGGATATGCTAATTACCTCACTTGCAGCCGAAAGGCATGCAAATGAGGTAGATTAGCGATCCACGAAGCTGAAACCAGCCCATGTAAGAGTCGTGTTAGGTGCAGAAATGTACTCAGTTGACAACTGAGTACGTTACTGCAAATAACACAATGGAGCCATGACAGCTCCAAGTAAAGTGTGCATATGTAGCAGGCAACATGCCAATGGCCAAATATGTGGCCATTGGCACGGTAACTCGATGCAAACATGAAATAAATTTTATTTTTCGGCGATCGGCAAGGTTTAAATGCAGCGCAGCCCCGCGCAAATGGGCTGCGCTAAATAAGACATAAAAATAACGGTTTGAAACCCACAAATGTGGGTTTTATGCAATGCATGGATTTGCAATGCAGGGACTAGCAGACTGAAAACAACATGGCCACCGTTTAGTGGTTGCTAAGGGGGGAAGCTGAGTGTAAGACACGTAACTAAGCATTAGTAGGCAATCCTATGTAAATGAGTGGTAGGATAGTGAATCACACTGTCACATAGCAAATTAGCACATTCCATGTAGTGTACGAGTTAGATAAGGGGGAGTAACAGAGTAGGAGATAGGTGACATCACAGGGGGGAATGTCAGGAAGAAATCAAGCTCATTGGAGCAAAGTGGTATGTGAAAGATGTCAATCACACAGCATAGAAAGAGGAGTGTCAACAGATAAGCATGGGAAAGTCAAGAAATGGAAGGAGTACAATGTGGCCAACACCAAAGTTTCTTGCTGTGCATACATGCGCGCGTGTGCGCGCTGGGAGGCACGAGTAAGACAGAGTGCGCGCGTGTAAGGCAGAGTAAGCATGTAGGAGCCTGTGTAAAGATCTATAAACCTGTTTGCGCTGGTGTGCGCACGTTTTAACCCGAATAAGCAGATTCTAGTCCATGTAAGCATGTGTATGCATGTGGTAGCCACTGTGAACGTTTTTCCGCTGGTATGCGTGCTGCTCCCCCCTGAGGAAACAGAGAGGAAAAAGGAAGCAGAAGAAATAGTAGGAAGCTAGCAGGGAATACTGGTAGAGCTAGCAGGTGAAAACAATTAGAAGCAGGCAATTACACAGGCAGAATACTAGCCCAGCCCAGCACTTAAAACACTGCAAACAGCATTGCAGTATGTTTCTCTCAAGAGACACTGCAAGACAGGAGTAAGCTAGTAGAAGTGAAAACTGAAAAAGCTGCACTCAGACCAAACATGCTAGGGGCTGCCATAGCTGTTATAAGGAGACATAGGAGACTTGCTGAAGGTGGTGATAATGCAAATGCTGCCAGACAACCCACAGTGAGGAGATGGAGAAGAGTGTACAGGCCCAGGGTCACCTACCAGGGGTACATGAGCTGGAGATAGTGGAGGGCTATAGAGTGGATAGAGACCTCCTGCAGCAAATTGTTGAGCTGTGCAGACCACGCCTCACACACAGAACCAACAGAGGGGAACCCATCCCAGTGGAAACCAAGGTATGTGTTGGCCTAAGAATACTAGCAACAGGTACCTTCCAGAGACCAACTGGTTATATGATGGGGATATCACAGGCATCAGCCTCCAGGGTACTGCACCAATTCCTGGATGCCATGTCAGCACATGTCAGTGAGCATGTATATTTCCCCAATTCCCATGAGGTATTGGCCACCAATATGCGTCTCTTCCATCAAATAGCGGAATACCCTGAGGTAGTGGGTGCAATAGACTGCACGCACATATGCATCAAAGCACCAGCCAGTGAGCGGGGTAGGGCCTACATTAACCGCAAGGGCTTCCCCTCCATCAACTGCCAGGTCATGTGTGATGCCCAGGGCATAATAATGAATGTGTGTGCTGGCTGCCCTGGGAGCTACCATGATTCCTATATCTGGCATTTGACGCAGCTATACCAGACATTTGCCAATGGGGACATCCCACATGGTCACCTAGTGGGGGATGCTGGATATGAACTGGAGCCGTGGCTGATGACACCCATCAGAAATGCACACACACCTTAACAAGAACGCCATAATGAGGCACACGCACAAACACGAAATGTAATAGAGCATGTGTTTGGGCTGCTCAAGTCACGGTTCCGGTGCCTGGACACTTCTGGTGGAGCCTTGCAGTACTCACCAACTACATGTACCCAAATTGTCATGATATGTGCTATGCTACATAATATGATTCTGCGAAAACAGCTGCAGCAGGACCAGCATAGGGCCGGGACAAACAGCCCCCCACCATTGCAAAGGCCATCACAGGTAGAGCGTGACTCAGAGGAGGAACAACCTGAGCCTGCCCCAGTAGGCAGAAAGAGGCGTGCCCAGTATGCCCTGGCCTTGGCAAAGAGGAAACACATAGCACATACACTGGCTCAGTAGGAACCCTGGGAATGATACCCCTCTCTGACTCACTCATATAGTAACAGGGACTCCTAACATGACACAACCTACTTTCAAACATGTACAGGGAGTGTAGTATGTGCATCTGACAGAGGCAGACCTGCAGCACCACCTGAGGCATGATTGCCATGTGTTAAGCAATGTAACACCATCTAGTATATGCAAACATGAAGACCCTGCCTAACATCTCACCCTTACCAAGCATGATGCCATACTATGAAGACAGCAAGATCAAGTACAATAATTGGCTGAAGTATTGGTGTTAGCAAGGGGGAACAAATGGCTGACAGCCTGGGATGACATGCTGAGCAAGACATGATGCCCCACCTGCTAGGGATGGCACGCGCCCAGCACACCTGGCTGTGTGGATACTGGCAAAGGCTGTTGTCACCCCCACTGTGCCTTGAATAGGTAAGGCTGGAAACAGAAACCCACCACCATAGGTAGCACAAGGGATAACAACCTGGACGTAATGCTACCCAACGCCAGAAGTCTAACCTGCAAGGTGCATGCAGACCAAACCCACCACAGCATGGAGAATGTTAATATCTGTTCTGTAACAGAAACCTGGGTCAAGGCCCAGAAGAGCACCCTAATACTACCAGGTTATGCCTCATACCATGCTCTACAGCTCCAAAACATGGAACACACTACAATAGGAGTGTGGCTATCAGTAATTGTCAAGGATAACCACACCCCCAGGTTGGTACCACAGCAAGAAGCAGCATGGACTATCCACGGGCAAGTAACAGTGGCTCAAACTGCGTCCCTGTTTGCAGCCTGCTACAGACCACACTCACAAACCCAGGAACCCCAGCCAGCCTTCCTGAAGACACTGCAGAGTATGAATGCTTCAACAAATACCAAACAAGGCACACACAAAGTATGACATAGGTGGCAATCCATTATGTATGGAAGAAGTAATCAGGGACCTAGGGACACAAGTGGACGGTAACCCATCATGTGACACTCACATTGCCAAGGTGGCCAGGAAGACCTTCTATATTGCTCACCTTAATATGAAAGGATGCACATGTAGATCAAGAGAGGTCACTGTGCCCCCATACTCTTCCCTTATCAGGCCCATACGTGACAACAATGCCCCAGTTCGGATGTACCTTACCTTACACCTGCAGCAGTTAGAAAGACCCCAAATGTACCTCACCAACAGGATAAAGGGTCCAAAGATTTGACATCTGCAGCCTGGCTGAAGAAACCACAGCCCAATTCACAAGCATACTGCCCAATCAGAGGCGATGTATGCCTGATGTACAAGGCCATGTCCAATCCAGAATGAATGGACATGCTCCACTGCAGAAACCCCAAATCCAGCAGAGACACCACAGTGAGATATCTGAACCTCCACACATAGATAAATAGGATGTGCTGGAGGGACAGATCCATAACCCAGAGGCTCCTTACACTCTGGAACAGAATCCCAGTCCATGATAGGCTGAGCTCCACACTCATACTCAACAAGAGAAATCTGGTGAAGTGCATGGGAGATAGTAGGTGTACACTGGAGGTCATCCCTGTGTCACATCTAGTAAAGTAAACCCTAAATGGGCATAATATGCACATTGCAAGGGGTGTCGAAACTCACACACAGTCTGTCCATGCTCAAACATGGCCAGGGCAGATAGCCTAGTATGAACCTATGAACCTATGACGATACAAATTGTGCAGGACACAAAGGATTATCACACAGCTGTCCTATCTGATGGTAGGAACCATGGTGATAATCCACAGATATGCAGTACTCAAATATCACAAACAATACACCAAACCCACACACATTGCCAACATCCAACCCAACAGATTCTTTGCAAACTCCCCACCAGCACCTTACTGCCAAAGATCTACCACAGCAGAGTGCTGGCCCCCTGACATTGCAGATGCTGAGGTAATAGCCAGCATCTACAAAGCACACCACACAGCATCAATGGTACCAGATGGTGTCCTGGGTTGTGTCCAACAAGTACTGTAAGAAGAATGGAACACCAAATAGCACTACTGCGCACTATCAGTCTTACCACAGGATATGTACCCAAAGAGCAGTGTATAGCAACAGTGGTCCCTCACCACAAAGGTGGTGCCTGAATGGATACTGCAAACTATCACCCCTCAACCCTGACTATCTAGGTTGGCAAAGTAATGGAGAGGATGATCATGGATCCCAGGAATAACGAGATTGGGTACCTACAGACATTGGACCCTACCCAGTGTGGCTTTCATAGGGAAGATCCTGCCCCTTACACATGTCTGACTCATGTGAAACGCGCACCAAGGCCATTGATGTGGGGAATGTGGATCACACAGCCTATATGGACCTTGCTAAACCCTTCCATACAATACCCTAGTTGGTCAGTACAGATAAGCTCACCAGCCTAACTATAAACCCCTATCCAAGTAGATGGGTTGCAAACCAGCTCAAGGACAGAACTGACCTGGTCAGACATGCTGCAGCCATGTCAGACTGCAAACCAGGTACAACTGGCATCCCACAAGGCATGGTCCTGGGACCTCTCTTGTATGCTATATATGTCACATAGGTACAGGCCAACATGGAAGGACTCTGTCTGAAAAGGTTCGCAGAAGACTACAAACTGCCCACCATATCGGACCCTCCAGCTGACACAAGCAACCTACAAAAGGCACACACAGAAACAGACAAGTGGTGCCACAGCCATGTCAACAAGCTAAATGCAGAATAGTGTATAGTCATCCCCTGTGGAAACACAGTACATGGCCAGAAATTACCACATAGGTGTTAACCCAGTAAGTATATCAGGAGCAATAAGAGACCTGGGGACACAAGGTGATAGATATCCTGCATGTGACAACCATGTGTCTGTAGTGGTTACAGAAACATACCATATACCCACCTAATCATGAAGGTAAACACAGCTAGGTCAGGGTAGGTCAATGTGCCTCTCCAGTCATCCATCACCAGCCTCACAATTGCGTACAATGGCCCTTGAGGGATGTACCTTAGCAGACACCTGCATCAACTGGAAAGACCCAACAAATACCCCACCAGGAGGATCACAGAGCTGTAACAGATGCCATGTGTCACCTGATTAAACAAACTGCAGCTCCACACAGTGCCATACCGCCTGGCTGGAGGTGAACTGTGCCTGATGTATAAAGCCATGACCAAGCTGGTATCAATGGACATTTGGCACCATGTAAAATCTGAATGCTGGTGACCTATGCAGATGACAGGCCTGAACCCCAGCAAAGACATAAACAGGAGATGCTGTACTGATTGGTCCATAACCCAGAAGCTCACTCCACTCACAACTAAACTCCCAGTACAGGTTATCCAGGGAGTCCCTCATTGACTGTCATCCAGAGGAATCATGATGACTGGATGGGAGATGGTAGGTATACCCTGGATATCACCTGTATATCACGG
Source organism: Protopterus annectens (assembly GCF_019279795.1). Taxonomy (NCBI): domain Eukaryota; kingdom Metazoa; phylum Chordata; order Ceratodontiformes; family Protopteridae; genus Protopterus; species Protopterus annectens. Next base: position 1,410,735,253 of record NC_056744.1, read on the forward strand.
GTAGACAGAGGCATAGCACACTAACCATGACATATGTTATGGAAAACACCAATAAATGTGTGTTGAAGGACAAACACTCTCTGACTAGCATTACAAATGGACTAGGGCACATGGCCATTGTTTGTCACTGTCCACACAAGTTGTGGAATACATTAACAATGTCGGACAATCATGTACTATTCTGTCCATATCTGAACAAAATGCAACATGGTCATATCTGCACAACTGGCCCTCAACCAGTCTGGTGTGCTCACTATAAATATTACAAGCAGTGATAGGATGGAAACTGATGATACTGTCCACCACAGTGAAAGTACTGAACCAGTACATTATACGACAATACACTGTTTGGTCAGTAGGAAAGGATGTTGACAATTGTATGCAAACTATCCCATGGCAACCCTGCAGGCGCAGCATAATGCCTGTTCGGTTCAGACACAAAGCAGTTGGGCAGTAAGAACACAACCTGATGTCCAACACTCAACTGTACATGTGAAATATAGATGATGTCCACACACAAACACAAATGTGGTGGACCACAGATCCCAACATAAGGAAAGTTCACACTGGGCATGCTTGCACACTTAGATAAATGAGACGTGTCAGTCAAGAAACCATAGAAACTGTGAACTGGGCATGCTCACACACTTAGGCCATGTCACAGTTTAGCAGTTGCACACACATATCTGGCATTTGTATGTGTTAACACAGGAACCTCCCACAATACAGAAATCTGCCCAGTGCACACAGTGAAAATACAACAGAGACATAAGTAAAGTACTGGATCCCACTCATATGCAAACATCTTCCACAGTACACAAGTTGTTCATAGAGATAGGGAAAGCTATGGCACTAAAGACCCACAAACAGTATATGAGCAACAGATACCTGTATCTGACAGGTAAACATATGGCCGTAGAGTGCAATACTAGGCTGTTGTCCCTAGGGAATACAGAAAGCTATCCACAGTGTATTTGGCGTCTGCCTCCGCAGTACAGTAGGTCACTGTGCCTGTGCAAAGTTAATGCATAGATATGCTCTCCCCTGTACTGATGGATAGTAACATATGTACATACCTCTTTGTACATAATGATGTCAGCACACTATACATATGTCAGGAGCACAAATGATACCCAGTAATTTGAATAGCGTGCTCAGCTACTTTGTCTCCCACAAGTGTCGTAATATAGTTAGGTAGGAGTTTGAATCCTGCAAGTGCTCAGTGTGTGTGTGTATGTGTGACTGTGGGGAGGGGGGAGTAGTGTGTGTGCAATTCCACATGTAAGAGAAATGTCCCTTTTGGCAACTAGTACAACACAACACATGCTGCATATACCACTGTCTAAACACTGATGATGTCAGCACCCTATAAGTACAGCAGGAGAAAGCAAGCCTCCTAGTAATGCATATAGCGTGCTCTGCTACTGTGTTTCTCACAAATGTCATAACATAGTTAGATAGGGGTTTGAATCCTGCAAGTGCTCAGTGTGTGTGTGACTGTGCGGGGGGGGGGTAGTGTGTGTGTGCAATTCCACGTGTAAGAGAAATGTCCCTTTTGGCAACTAGTACAACACAACACATGCTGCATATACCACTGTCTAAACACTGATGATGTCAGCACCCTATAAGTACAGCAGGAGAAAGCAAGCCTCCCAGTAATGCAAATAGTGCGTTGTGCTACTGCGTCTCTCACAAATGTCATAACATAGGTAGGGATTTGAATCCTGCAAGTGCTCAGTGTGTGTGTGAATGTGTGTGGGGGAGTAGTGTGTGTGTAATTCCATGTGTAAGAGAAATGTCCCTTTTGGCAACTAGTACAACACAACACATGCTGCATATTCCACTGTCTAAACACTGATGATGTCAGCACCCTATAAGTACAGCAGGAGGAAGCAAACCTCCCAGTAATGCAAATAGCACACTCTGCTACTGCATCTCTCACAAGTGTCATAACATAGTTAGGTAGGGGTTTGTATCCTACAAACGCCATGTGTGTTTTTGTCACACAGTTTGTCCATGTGTGTGGGGTGTTGTTCCCAATATTGCACGACATACATTATATCAGTAATGTCAATGCACACATGATGTATGTGTGCCACCTACACATATGTACCTGTGAACTTCAATAGTTCCCATGTCCGAAGCCTGCCTCATGTGAATACATGGAATATGCATTAGACAACTGTATAACTGTGGTGTTCTGTGCAGGGGCTGCATGTGGTATGTGAATATACAGTGTGAGTTGTAGATGGTGTCATCCCACCAGCATGGGATACACAACTGGTCTGGAGCATATAGTCCACATGTTGGTGATGAACAGGTGCAGCATGTTTTCACCTCTTGTGGGAGTGGTAACAAGTTGTTCCATAGCAATGCAGGGAATGAATGCTAGGAACCCTTTAGCTAGGGTCTTGGAGCTAGAGTAATGCTCACACTCTATGTTTGGGTAGTTGCAGTCCACCCATATAATGGTGTTTGTAGAGACCGTCATATTCCCAGTGTTGTCAGGAAGGCCAAGTGGGTTTCCTGGGTATGGGAGGGTGGTGTGTGCCAGGCTATGAACCTGAAGGCAGTCTAACCCACTGTTAGTTGCACATGGATAGGCTCTGATGCTTTGTGCTGTGCCACCAACCTGGGGTGTGTGTATCTGAGGTGCCTTTGGATACATCCCCCCTGTTCTGGTTTGTTGCATGTGTAGGGGACAACAAGCATGGTATGAGGTATGACCTGGCAGTGATGGGGTGCACCTGGGAGCCTTGTACCAGGAGTCTGTTACTGCATGGATATTGCTGTACCCCATGCTAAGGACATTTTCCACTGCATGCATCTTGAGGTTTACACTGCTGCTGTTGAGTAGCATTACTATTAGTGTCCTATCCCATGTGATACCTGTGTAGGTGGCTATGTAATGTCAGCCTTGAATACAAAGGCACTATGTGTGTAGCAAGAGCCTCTGCCAATATACAATGGCCCATGGGTGACAGGTGCAAGCTGTCCCTAGCAAAGCAATGTGGCTTGTCCAGCATGTAATCCCACGCTGACAGGCATTGGATCTCCTTTGAATGTCACAGAAACATACAGTAATTGTAGAAATTGATCATCCTGTCTACATATTGTGGCAGCATTCTTGGTGAGGGTAAGATGCTACTCAAGGTCAGGGTCATACCAGCCTGTGCCACAAACTCAGAGAGCCCCTCTATGTCCCCTAACATGTAGTCCAGGGAGGTGCATCACAGGTCATACACACTGGCACAGACAATGACTGAGTCATATTTCTACATGCCTTGGAGTGACCTGTATGCTTGTGTTATGTGGTGGATCATAGTGCCCGATGGGCATCTCAGCGTGACCTTCACCTTGTTCAGCCTGGTGAGCAGGACCTCAGTGTACCTGACGATAGAGGTACCTATTACAACTGTAGCAGGTGTGTTGTCAAGCCGTAAGGGCTGTGACTGTTTGGCACACAGGCTTTGTGAGCTATGTGTTGCACGTGCTCTGCTCTGGCATAACGTTTGCTTGTGTGTCTGCTTTGCAGGTGTCAGCTGATCAGGCAGGATGCTATTCTGAGAGTCCAAGAATGTATCTGTGTGTTTCTGTGTTTGGATTGCGGTCATGGCAGGTCTATGTGAGACTGGTACTGTATTCACTGTAGTATCCCACTCCACCTGACAGGGTATGCCAGTACTGAGTTAAGAGAGCTTAGCCCCCAGTTTGGCTATGTGGTTGCATCTCTCAAATGTGCTGTAAGTGTATGGGAAGGGGAGAGAGTTGTCTGTGTACATGAGGCAGCTGTAACATTGCCACATGACTCACAGATTCAACAACTGGACCAGAGAGTAGATTGACAGGTGACCTTTGCACATGCTACCATAGCATTGTGAATCCCATACTAATTAATGACACATTGGGCCAATGGGGAACAAGGTACTCAAGGTGAGTATGTGAGGGTGTAGTGCTCCTGATTTGTTAGTGCTGGCATATATGAATGCTGTCTTGAGCAAATGCGAGGTAAGTCATATGCAATGTGTTACAGGCAACCTACATGCAAACAGGACAAACAGTGACGTTCTGTCAAGTGAGACATGGACATCAGTACAGTAAGCAATACAGATGTCACTAGGGATCCACAGAGGCACTGTAAATCTGCACTGCAGGTGGAATCAGTGTTTCAGGGACATAACAAGCAAACATGCATACAAACAAAGCTACAGTCAGCAGGCCTGTATGTAGACTATGCTACAACAAACAAGGTGTATGACTTCCAGTAGGTAACAGTGCATATAGGCAGGCACTATAAGCCTGTACCCAGACATTCACAGGTCAGACGGGCTGGGTCCAGCCCCACCCCCTACAAGTGTATAGACCATGTACCTTCGTAATGTTGAATAACTGGCCTGATACCCAAGTGCTCATACCTGTAATAATACACATTTCAAATAACAGACACTGAACCCTCACTCAGCAGTTTCAGACTTAGTATGATGTATGCTACCTGTCCTGGCACCACAGTATCCTTAACATGTATGGAGACTCTCCCTCCTGTCATAGTTAGTTCTGTGCTTTGGGGCTGTCATGCATGGTATGAGGTGTGACCTTGTAGTGCTAGTGTGATCTTGTGAGTCTTGAACCTGTTGTGTATTACTGCACAGATATCAACATCCTCAAACATCCTCATTGCAGAGTCGAGTGTGGACAGCATGCAACTCGCAGTTGACATGACCATCATTGAGTATCAATATGTACATTTTCGTATCCCCTGTGCTATCTACGTAGGTGGCCATCTCTTGACAGCCTCACCACCAGTATGCAAAGATGTGCAGACAGTACACTATGGTAATTACTATGAGTGTACAAAACAATACAATGACATTCATACTGTAACTGCATCAGGCATGCTGGGATATACCCACAATGATATCATTACACTGTACTGTTGTCAACATTATACTATTACAACATTTCTATGTAGTCACCCTGTGCATCAGCACCATGTTAACCTGTTCCTGTACCGATGTTACAGATTGCAGGAGGTGGCACAGTTTCATCATATGCACAGGGTGTGTACTTGGTATGCCTGAGTCTGCCACTGATACAACCAATTGACATGCCTGTGTGTGTGTGTGTGTGTGTGTGTGTGTGTGTGTGTGTGTGTGTGTGTGTGTGTGTTGGTGAGGGACAGCAGTACAAGATGGGACAATGTTGATGCAGTGTGTGCATGTATGCAGTAGCCCTAAATGTTATCAATTTGCATGTGTGTATGCATGCATACAGTCCCACCTCATTGCTGCCATATACAGGTGTTTGTGGACAGCCACAGACTGTACTTGCCAGGTCATACAGATCACTGTCTGTGGCCACGGACACGGTACCTGTGCCTGGCAGGGGTGTTACGGACCATATCAGGTAGTAAGCCAGACTGGGTACTGTCATCAGAAGCAGGTGGTTGGTGACTGGAGACAGGTCCCTGTTGGTACTGTCCAGAGCCACATGCACGTGGTCTCCTGGGGTGGTCTGATGACAGCACAGACAAGCATTGCTGGGGCTGCTGCTGGCACTATGGGAGCAGCCGTGGGCCTGTTGTCATCCGTGATGGCTGCCAGCTGCTGCTGTTGCTGGCATACGGCCACGTCGATGCCTCAACCATCCACCATTGCCCTGGCTCATGGACATGTAGTTATGGAACAGATCTAATGTGTCCCCCCAACGTCTGTCAATGACCTTGGTGAAGTTACGGATGTCAGCCGCAACATCACGCATACTGTCATTCATAGCTGTGCGACATGCTCTCAGCTCCCTCAGACCCTGTCTGGTGTACCGTTCCATATGTGACTGCGCCTGCATTACAGCCTGAAACATAGCTGAGGTTGAAAGACCTCTGTGGGCACATCTGACAGGGGTGGTACGCCCATGGATGCTCCCACGAGAACCCCTGGATGTCTGCCTGTGTGGTACCATGTCAGGACCCTGGCCATGGCTGTTGTTTGGGGATGCATGTGCCACCGATACCACATTACCCTGGTCAATGCCCACTGTATCCTGTCCATCACCTAGGGACTCTGGTGACAAAGGATGTATTGGCAGGATGACTGTGTGCATTGATGGGGTCGACAGCTGTGTACTGTCAACTGGCTGACCAATGACGGACCCTGGCACACCTCCCTGTGCCATTACACAGGTATCATCATTATCACTATCCACAGCAGCTGATTCAGGTTCCCTGCTGCACAACACCAGAGCAGCACCAGAACCTGTGGGAGTAAGACAGGAAACACAGTTTACAATGTGTACACAATGTCACCACTGATACACACATGCACACAGGACACATGCACACATGCACACATGCACACATGCACACAGGGCACATGCACACATGAACACATGCACACTCCTCAGTATATGAGATATCAACACACAGACACAAACACACCTGCAATCAAACACATATCACTACTGCTTCAGCCTATTATTACTACTAGTATCAAGAGTATTGAAGGTATTGTTATTGCACACTCACCAGCATGGATAGGCTGCCTTGCTGTTACACCAGAGGGACCTGGAGAAATGAGACATTTATTGTCAGTGGGCACAACTGTGCCATTGATACTGTGAGTATGATACAGTTCAGTAGTGCAACAGTTAGCTTCCACAGGTCTTCTGCTGATATTGAGAATATCACTCTTGCACAATAATTACCAAGATTACAGCTACAAACTGAGGACACACCTCACACATGCATAAACTAACAGTGTACAGAACGGTCAACTATACACATGGTATGTTACCTGCACGCTCCGTGTCCTGCTGCTGGGTGGCTCCAGACTCCATCATTACACATGTATACTGCTGCTGTTGCTGTTGGGCTGATGCCACAACACTTAGGAGTAGTCCCTCCAGTCTGGTGAGGGGGGATGTCTAGCCACCCCACCACCTGTGGCAAGCTGCTGCCTGTGGATATCCGATGCACGCTGACGGACATTTCTAATTAAATCACTGCAGTGATGGCTTACCTGCTTATATGTCCGGTTATGTGTGTCTATGTCATTTACCCGATGGACCAGGTCTTGCCACAGTGCAGCCCTCTCCTGCTGGTTCTGGTTGGTGCAGGAAAAGAGTATTGCAAAATCCCGCACCAGGCTCTGGTGTATCTCTTCCTCCTCCGCAGCGGAGTACACAGGGTTTCGCTGGTGAACCATAGCCCTGAAAAGGAAAAGAAAAATATGTCAGCAATATATGTCAGCAAACTATGGCACACATAAAACACATAATACTCGACTGTAGTGATATAACTTAACCCCCATATATAGCATCTGTCTGTCTATTGGGGGATACACATGTAAATAATCAGATATCAGTGCTCAGCCGACAACTGTGCAACAGTACCTGGCACACTCCATACGACAGACTAGTATACTGCAGCAGTCAGCACACTGGTTCAGGTCCAATGCACAACCTCACACTGGGGGTTTGTATCAAGGTACTGTATGGGGAACATTATCAACCCATGCACTGCATGCAATGCACATTACATATTTCACTGGTAATGCACACTACTCTTACTTGCCATAACCCTACCTACACCACAGTCACATACAGGATAACACAGCACAACATATGGCAGTGTAGTATGTGTTGATCCCAATACCTCACACATCTGTCTCAGGCCTCACACCAAGGACACACACTACCATGACAGACAGACAGTTATAGTGAGCAATCACACCAGTACATAACATGCACCCAGTCACTGGCACACTCATTCCACCTCACATATTTGGTTTGCAATGGGTTCATGGGTGTGCATTGTGTCTTAGGTAGGTAGTATAGATTAGGTTCATAGATTAGTATTAAGCTAACTGCCCTTGCAAGCCATTTTAAGCCTAGCCAATTATCCCTTGTGAGACTCAAACCCCACACTTTGTGTTTGTAAGGCAAACACCTTAACCATTAGGCCACCTATGCTATTGGCCCTGGGCCTACAGCAGCATACTGTTATGCTACCCTGCCCCTTGTGACACATGTGATATGATCGTACCTGCTCCTTACAAACAGTTACACAGGGTGACTCATATGGCATATTACCTATCTGCATAACATTCAGCAGGGGTATGTCTGACATCTACTCATGGGGAGCCTTGCTTCTTAATTCTGTGTGGTTTACTCCAGGGTATGTCGTATCTGTGGGTAGGGACCTGTACCTCCACCATGTGCTCTATACTGCGGTGACAAGGCCGACAGACATAGGTAATTTGGGTTGTGGATGTTGGAGGTGTTACCATGGTTGTTGCACAACTGTCATGGGTGTGACCTAACTATGTATATCCAGCAGTGGTAACCTCTATGTAGGTAGTCTGTGTGCGCTCTGTGGTCTTGTCAGTCACTCTGCATAGGTAATGTGTTTGAGTGCATTTACACAGTTACTTGCATATGTCTGTGTCCTTCTCCATATCTGTAGCTGTCATGGGAGGTACATACCATGTAGGACATTGTGGGGTGTAGAGGGGTACAGTGACCTACATGTCCATAGCTGACACACCATGTCTGCTGACACATTCCATGTACAGGTATTACAGGACTAGTGTGCCACTGTGTATATCAATGGGGAGCCTATTGTACACTTGTTGCCCCTGTTCCCCCCTGACACATGCAGTGGTGGGCAGGCATGCACATATGTGGTGGTTACTGGTGTCAGTGTTTTAGAATGGGGTATGGTACTCCAGTATCCACACTGGTGTTCACTCCATGCCTTTGTCACCAGGCACCAGTTGCAATACATCTGCACACATGTGCCTCACTCAGTATATATATGTGTATATATATATATATATATATATATATATATATATATATATATGTATATGTATATATATATATATATATATATATATATATATATATATATATATATATATATATATATATATATATATATACATATATATATATACATATATATATATATATATATATATATACATATATATATATATATGTATATATACATATAGATGTGGGGAGACAGAGGGAGAGAGACAGAGGAGAGAGAGAGTGAGAGGGGTGGGACAGAGAGAGAGATAGTCATATACAGACATATCTGTTGTCAGTCAGATCTGTCTGTATATGTATATGTATCTACATATATCTATATATGTATGTGTGTATTACATATATCTGTACGTACATATTCTATCAATCTCAATGTCTGTGCAGTAAGTGAAACCTGGTTCAAGGCTCCTGAGAGCACACCAGCAGTACCAGGCTATACCTCGTATCATGCTTTGTGGCACCAAAACTTGGGCCAAAACAAAAAGGGAGGGGGAGTGTCCATATCCATCAAGGACACCCACACCTCCAGGTTAGTGGCAACACATGAAGCATCAGAGACCATCCAGGTGCAAATAAGCATAGGCAAAACTGCTATACAACTGGTAGCATGTTACAGACCACCCTCCCAATCTCTGGAACCACAGTCAGCCTTCCTGAAGACATTGGAGGATATGAATGGCCCACCAAACACCATCATATTGGGAGACTTCAACTACCCTAACATACACTGGGTGCATTATTCTATCCCAAACACCCTAGCCCAAAGGTTCCCGGAATTCATTAATTCAAATGCAATGGAACAGCTAGTCACCTCTCCCACAAGGGGAGATAATATACTAGACCTGATCATGACAAACATGGGGACAATGTGCTACACACCGGAAGTATACCCCTCACTAGTCACATCTGACCACAAACTAATCACCCTGGATATACATATCCCACCTCCACCCACAACACAAAAGACTACAGTGAGAAACCTCTCAAAAGCCAACTTTACACTTCTTAAAACTGAGTTGGTATCCTTTAAGCCCACTGGGCCAGTGGAAACCACATCCCACAATGCAGACTCCTTCACAAATGCTTTCTACGGACATCTCCAAAAATGCATGGGTCATGCAATCCCAAATAAAACCAAGACCCTCTCCACCAAGGGCAGGCGTCCTGTCTGGTGGACCCCAGCCATGAACAAATTGTATAACAAAAGAAGGTAGCTACTGCACAACAGACCAGAATCCCATAAAGATAAGGCATCTCTGATCAGCACTAGTAGAAAGCTACATTCTCTCATACAAACATGCAAGGCCAACTTTGAGAGGAAAATCACTATGGACACTACAGATAACCACAAGGTCTACTTCTGCTATGTTAGACACCTGGGCGGAAACCCTCAGATATGTTCAGAGTTAGTTCACAGTGACAAAAACTACACTGAACACACAGATATTGCCAACATTCTGGCAGACAGGTTCAGTGCAGATTTCTCCCCTCCCTCACTCCCAAAAGAGGAATTACTTATCCCAGCTGAATGTAACCTCCCTGTCATCTCAGATGTCCAGCTGAGAACCACCCTCAGCAAAGCTATAAACACAGCATCAATGGGACCCGACGGTATCCCAGGTTGCGTGCTACGTGAACTCCAAGAGGAGCTAAACCCGCACATAAAATGCTATTTAACCATAGCCTTACTACAGCATATGTACCTGGACACTGGCATACAGCAACAGTAGTCCCACTCCACAAAGGAGGCACCTCTACAGACCCTGGTAACTATCACCCCATAAGCTTAACCAGCCTGGTCTGCAACGATATGGAAAGACTCATTATGGAACTCATACACAGAGACATCGGGGACTTACAGCACTTGATCCCACCCAGTTCAGCTTTGTAAAGGGCAGATCCTGCCTTTTGAACCTGGTTGACCTTTTCAAAACAGTCACTAGAGCCATTGACGAGGGCACAGCAGTCCATACAGCCTACCTGGACTTGGCTAAAGCTTTCGACACAATATCCCACTCTGGCATCATAGACAAGCTCAACAGCTTAAATTTAAATTCATATGTCACAAGATGGGTTGCAAACCGGCTAAAGGATAGAAACCATAAAGTCAAAATCACTGGTGCCATGTCAGACTCGGAGCCAGTCACAAGTGGTGTCCCACAGGGCTCTGTCCTGGGACGCCTCATGTTCGGCATTTATTTCTCAGATATGGAAGCAAACATGGGAGGATAGTGGCTGACAATGTTCAAAGATGACTGCATACTAGGCGCCATAGTCGATACACCAGCTGACACATACATCCTACTGAAAGGCCTCACTGAAACGGACAACTGGTGCCGGAGTCATGGCCTTAAACTGAATGCCAAATAATGTATAGTCATCTCCTTTGGGAAATACAAAGTACCCACATATTATCACATAGACAGTAACCACTGAGTACAGACAAAGTAATCAGAGACCTGGGGACACAAATCGATACTGACCTCTCATTTGACACCCACGTTGCCAAAGTGGTTGGATAGACTTCCTACCTTGCCCACCTTATCATGAAGGGATTCACATCCAGATCAAAGGAGGTCATTGTACCCCTATACACCTCCCTTATCAGGCCCATGAATGTGTACTATGCCCCATTTGGTATGTACCTCTCCTGGCACTTGCAACAGCTAGGGAGACCCCATAAGTACCTCACCAAGAGGATCAAGGTCTCCAACAAATGTCATATGCTGCCAGACTAAAGAAACTCCAGATCTATTCCGTAGCATACCGCCTACTTAGAGGTGATCTGTGCCTGACGCACAAGGCCATGTCCAATCAGGAATTGATGGACATGTTCCACCTCGTAAAATCCAAATCCATCAGAACCAGAAGAGCTACAGATTTAAACCTCAGCACAAATATGAATAGGACATGCTGTAGGGACAGATCCATAACTCAGAGGCTTCCCATACTCTGGAACAGAATCCCAGTTCATGTTAGGCAGAGACCCTCACTGACTCTCTTCATGTGAATTCTTGATGAGTGGATGGGAGATCATAGGTTTACACCAGGGGTCATCTCTGTGTCACTACTAGACAGAGGCACAGTAAACTAATGCTATTATGTAAGGGGGTCTTCACTGTGTCACTACTATACAGAGGCACAGTTTTCTAAATCTATTCTGTACACTGTCTGCAGATAGCCTAGTACTAAACTATGACACTGTGAAACTATATATGTCTATGTATTTCTACATCCCTCTCTATCTATGTATACATATATGCATATTATATATATATATATATATATATATATATATATATATATATATATATATATACATACATATCTCGATATACATATGTATACACATGATATATATATATATATATATATATATATATATATATATATATAAATATATACTCCGTTTTAGTTCCATATATGTATACACACAGTAACGTACTGATGAACATCCATTACTGTACAACCTACTTGTACATTATTGCTATGTGCACATAGCTACCTTCACATACATATGTATTTAGAGCCTTCAGTGACAGTTGCAATATGTCCCCGGCCCTATGCACATCTTCATATACATAGATACAGACCAATAACACATATGGAGGGTTCACAGTATGTAGACTATTATATTAGTACTTTACATTACCTGTGTTTGTTGCAGCTGTTTACGTAGGCTTGCAGTTACTTGGCCTGCTGTCAACTTGTTTGTTTTGTTGTTACTTTTTTTTTAATTTTTTCATTTTGTTCTTTCTCTCTTTCTCTTTCTCTTTCTCTTTATCTTTCTCTTTCTCTTTCTCTCTCTCTCTCTCTGTCTCTACCTCCAGAGGGTGCAATGAAAGTATTGCATGTGTGGACTGGGAGTACAGGATGCTTTTGTAGGTATCTGCACATGTCCATGTGTTGTTCTCTGCACCACTTGTTAGCCAGCATTTACTAATTGCATGTAGCCTGTTGTGTAGTGATTGCAGTTCTCACTGTGATTTCAGGACAGTGCTATAAAAAGGTCTGTTAGGTAGGCATAGCCCTTTCAGATTATCAGGGTGGGGACCATGCCGGTTTGCTGTGGACACTGTTCTGTGAGTGTAAGGGTTGGTATGTCTCTCATATTTCAGGCTGTGTTGTAGACACTGCAATGCATGTTGTTCTGTAAGCTGAGTATTCCTTCCTCCAGTTCCCTCTTCTTCGTGTGTATGTAAACTGACACCTACGACTAGTAATACTGTGTATATGGGTGTGTGTGCTTTCCTGTGAGGATTGTGGTGTAACTGGTATATAGTAGTGGCTCTTGCAATCTGTTGCTATGGCTTCAATATTTGCCCTTTACATTCACTCCTTGTATGCCTACTAGGTGTCTTTCCTGTAATGTGTTGCTAAGGCTTTCCTATTTTCCATTTACATTCACAGCTTATAATGCTTGCTATATCTGTTTGGGCAGCAATTCCCTATGTGTTTGTTGTGGTAGGGTGTTACTGCATTCAGTGTGGTCTGGCCATGGTGTGGGCCTTGACACTTACAAGGGTATTTGATCATGCTGCTGAGCAGGCCTCAGATACTCTCAGGTGCATATTTTATCAGCCTCATGGAATGGTACATATCAGTGGGATACTCCAATGAAATATTCTGATATTCTGCAGTTGTGACTGTGGGTTATTTCGAGCATATGTATTACTACACCATTTGTGACGTGCAAGTGGTGCATACTTTCAGTAATTCATAGTTATCATTGCATGTGTAGTAACACCTTTCTGCCTACTGTTAGTACATTTCACAGGGTATCAGTGGGGCACAGTTGACATTTGTTTTCACATCAGGGACATCCCTGTAACTCAGTCACAGTTGCTATGTCTGGGCTCTTAACTATTCAACTATGGCAGTGTTTATCCTGCTCTGAGTATGTGTGTGGCTTGCCAGATGCTACTGTGACATTATTACCTACTAGCTACCAACTAGCATGGCTGTTTCTCTTCACACAGTACTATTTTACAAATCCACTAGATTTGACAGTAAATATACATGACATTCTTTGTGTACTAGACATGCTATATTCCCTTTACATTAATTCCTACTATTTCATGATATAGTTCTTTCAGCACAATGTTCTTGTATAGCAGTCATGGCTTAGTGGTAAGTCATGCAGACTAGTGTTTCCAAGGTCCTGGGTTTGGGACTGACAGAGGTATTTTATTTTGCTGCTGAGAAAACTACAGGCCTTGTCATTCAGAGTGACTAAGGCACTTTTAAGCAGTTGTAAGCGGGTTAGCGCTGGTTTGCATGGAGGTCATGCATGCGCACTGCCGCTTAACTTTGCGCACACACACTTAGCTAAGCGCACAGAAGTGCACTCCCGCTTACTACTGCTTAAAAGTGCTTACTCTCGCGCACACCCGCACTATTTTCTTTTAAAGAAAAAAAATGGGGAGATAGGAAAGTGGTGAAAAAGGGGGCACAAAGAGGGTAGGACAGTAGGAAAACAAGCTCGGGTTTTGCAGGAGGGATGTAGGAAAGGCCCATAGCTGCCCATTTCTTCGTCAGCAACAGCTGTGCATATGTTTGTAATTTGGTGTGAAATTTGAAACCTTCCACCCCTGAGAGAGGTGTGAGGACAACAATATTTGTTGTACAGCCAATTGTAATTGCCAGTTTACATGTCCAGCAGACATGTGTGCAAAATGGGCAGCTATGTATGGGGCGTAATTTTTTTCTGGGTACAGAGTGCCCTTTTTTTTTTTTTTTTCAGGTGAGAGTGGTATGTCAGGTACAGAAAGTCGGTATAGCTGGGGAGGTAGGTAGGGGAGGTTAACAGACAAGACACACAAGACGCATACAGGGGTGGTGTATGACACATGTGGGGGGGATACACAATTGATGGGGACGGATGTTTGGGTATCTCGAACCCATGAGCCCACAGATGGCAACAGTGGAACTGAGATCCCCACCCATGGGCAGTTGCCACTGTGCCTTCACTGCCCAGGACGGGGCTGTGCTGGGGGCAGGGACGTCGGGCGGCATACGCACTGTACTGATTTCAGTACAACTTATTTAGAAGGGGGGGTAGCTTTTTAAATGTGTGTTTTTTGCGCTTTACTGCACGATGACGTCAGCCAGTCAGAATGGAGCTCACCGCGCATGTATTTCTGGCCTTTACACGAGCGGGAGAGGATTCAAGCGTTATGGACTATTTACATGAGCGGGAGAGGATTGTTTAGGAGACTATGTATGTAGGATTCAAGCGTTATGGAAGACCAGAGAGGGTTGGTGAGTGATTCAAGCATTATGGACTATTTACATGAGCGGGAGAGGATGCAAGCGTTATGGAAGACCAGAGAGGGTTGGTGAGTAATATAGAGTGTGTGTGGAGATTCAAGCGTTAAGCGTTATGGAAGACCTATGTGTGTGGAGATTCAAGCGTTAAGCGTTATGGAAGACGTGTGTGTGTGTGTGTGTGTGTGTGTGTGTGTGTGTGTGTGTGTGTGTGTGTGTGTATGAGTTTGCGTGTGTGTGCACTAAAATATTTTTTCAGTGAACATGGCTCATGTTGAGTAGCAAAGTCACAAACCACAGAATGTATTCTTTAATCCTACATTGCAAAATATTTATCACTTAGTCAGACCTCTGTATATCCTTATATGCAACGTATACATTTTTGGAATTATTTGATTTCTCTTTCACTTCATTCAGACATGTTATTTCTATAAGTACTCTGCTAGAGATACTTATAATGTAGGTCATATATTTTTTTATTAGTTTGTAATCTTATTGGTGGATCTGAGATAAATTTTAATTTTTTTTAAATACCATTTTATTTTGTGATAGGACTTTAGTAGCATGGTGTTAACTAGGTTCAGATCTGCTAGTTGTATGGCTAATTATGTTTTAGTTAATTTACATTTTATTTTACTGTGTGTCTGCCCATACCTCTCAACTGTCTACATTTTCACAGAAGAGCCAGGTTTTTGTCTTATAATGTTGGTCTGTTCCTCATAAAATTTGTAGTTCTCTGGAAAATCACTGAGGATTGACGTTACTAAATAATGACATACATATTGGCTGCAGACTTCATATTCTTCAGAAAATGCATATTAATACAAATCGTGTTATTCTATCAACTTTCTAAGTTTATAACAGCAATATTTAAACTCTGTCCATATTTTTGGGCCTTTGTCCTCCATTATTTTAGGCTTTGTACAGATTTCTTGTGATAAGAGGTTGAGAGGTATGCTTTGTACAGGTTCCTTATGCTAAGACATTCAGGTTTCTGAATGTTTACTTCCTTACATATTTGATGGTGCAGTGGCAGTATTGTTGCCTCACAGCTATAGGTTTTCTGGTTTGATTCTTGGCTGGGGTGCCTTCTGTGTGGAGTCTGCATCTTATCCCTGTGTTTGTGACATAGTAAAACAATGTTTTATTCTAGCAATAAATATATACTAACACAACCTTTTTTATAGCAATTTGTTTAAGTTTATGACTATTTGAAATTTGTCCTTATTTTTGGGACTGTAATACCCTGTTATTGGCTTTGTCCAGGTTTTTTGTGCTAAGGTTGACAGCTATGGCAAGAACTGAATTCACTGAATATGTTTGAGGGCTGTATTCCCTCATTACTGGGTTTGTCCAGGTGTTTTGTGCTAAGAGGTTGACAGCTATGGTGAGAACTGAATTCATTAAATGATAGCCATTTAAGGTTTCAGTCTTCCTCTCTTTCACAAAGCAGGTGATTTGGCATAGTGGTATGTTGTTCTGACTATTTTGCACAGTGACCTTGGCAGTAAAATGTATGATGGTAACACAGCATTTTATTCTAGCAGCTTTCCAAGATTATACAAGCAATGTTTAATGTGTTCCTGTTTTTGCCCTTTTGACCCACCCCAATAAATTTGGCTTTTTCCAGACTTCTTGTGCTGCGAAGTTGAGATGTAGTTGAGTATTGCGTAGATTTTACAAGGAGCTGAGAGCTGCAGGGGAAGAGAAGTTTAGTGCTGATTATGCTAAGTTGGCTCACATTGCTAGTAGCACAAAATGTTGTGTACTTGCTTTTAATGCAGAAGGTTGTTGGTTCTACTCCCATAAGGGGTGAATGCTGCTGTACTGAAAGTTAAGACACTAACTATGAGCCTGTTATCAGTTTGCAATCCATTTCCTATTGCAATATTACTAGCTTATTATTAATGTAATTTAGGCAATTTATTCCTCAGGGGCATCAGACACTTTTTATTTTTCGGTGAAGTCATGAAATATAAAGGTGATCGCTAGCAGCAACCTCTTCGTTAGTTAGATTTATTTAATGTGGAATTATTTAGATGACTTTTTTTACTACTTCAGAGATTGTGCATATTATTTACTGATAATGGTGGACTGTAAAAGTTTGACTAGACTTTTATGATGGAAATGTTCTGAATTGGGCAGTTTTGTTTCATTGTTTACTGGAAAAATGTTCAAAGCAATAGGAAGGTGTATCAAAGAGCACATGTATGTTTCATATGCAAGGGGCCTATGATTTAAAAGCAGCCCAGAATTAATTTTTATCTGCCATGGGTAAAATGTATTTTTCTTTGAATGTGGGTTTTAATGTTGTTTCAATGAATGTTTGTTTCAAGGGCAGAGAAGTTTTAATGCCAAGTTTGTTTAGCAGATGTCTTAGTGTTTGTGCTGTAAAATGCAAAATAAAACTTTCAAATGAAGTTCAAATCATCATAGAAGTAAATCAGTATGCACATTAGTGTTTATGGTAAATGGAGTGACATAGCAAAGTAATGGATCATTGGAATGGCTGCAGGGGGAGGCTCCATTCGACCATGGTTTTGTGAGGGGGAAGGGCAGCAAACTTAGACAGCCCCAGCTGAACTATACCTCCCAACTGTCCAGATTTTCAAAGAATGAATAGATTTTTTGCTTCTTATTTTTGGTTTGTTCCTCAATTTGTGGTTTTCTGGCAAATGATTTAGGAATTAAGTCACTAAATAATGACACACTAGTTTCAGACTTTATAACCTTCAGAAAAATGCATGCTAAAATAAGACCTGTTCTATCAACTGTCCCAGTTTATACAAGAGCAATTTTTAGTACTGTTTATATGTTCCCTCAATATATTTGGCCTTGTCCAGATTTATTGCATTAACAGGTTGAGAGGTACATGAAATAAATTGCTTTATAGAATTAGGCATAGCCAAACCTCAACTGTCCCTGATTTTGGCTCAAAATGTTGCTCTTCCCCTAATGATCCCTCCACAAAGTAGCAATTTTGGAAGAAAACATAGAGGGTTTACTTTACTTTTATAAATAACTGTAATGATCAGAGTTATACATTACTTTTATTTCAGAAATGCATGTAGATTCTCTAATTTTGTCAGCTGCTCTAAGTTAACTGTGCTCATATTAAAATGGTGTCCCTCCTTTGACAGGTTCCCAGCTGTATTGTCTGGCAATTTTATATTTTTGCATCACATTTTTGGTCCGTTTTTCATAAAATTGCAGTTTTCTGGCAAATTAGTGGCAAATTGTTAAAGACTGAAGTTAGAAAATAATGCAGACATTTCAGTTTCAGATTTCATACCTTTCAGAAAATTCATACTGATGCAAGACCTACTACTATTCTATTATCTTTCTAAGTTTATAAGAGCAATATTTAAAAAAAATATCCTTATTTTTGGGCCTTTGCCTCAGTTTTATTTATGAGTTTGTTGCTGTAAGAGGTTGAGAGGTATTGTGTGTGTGTGTGTGTGTGTGTGTGTGTGTGTGTGTGTGTGTGTGGTAGGTAGCATACCTCTCAAACTGTCCACATTTTGCAGAATGTCCAGATTTTTGCCCCATATTTTTTGTCTGTTCCTCATAAATTTTGTGATTTTCTAGAAAATCATTGAAGGCTGAAGTTGCTAAATAATGACAGACATTTGAGCTTCAGACTTCATGTCCTTTAGAAAAATTCATACTAGCACAAATCCTGTTATTCTAGCAACTTTCTAAGTTCACGAGAACATTATTTAATATCTGTCCCTGTTTGTTTTAGGCTTTGTCCATATTTCTTGCACTAAGAGGTAGGTAGGGGTGTGTGTGTGAATGAAACATCATAGTTAGTGGTAGCAGGTTGTTAGTAATTTACTCAAGCTCAAAACCTGTACCTTAGTTACAGAAAACAAAAGCATAAAGTCTCTACCCCAACTACCATGCTGCATTTTTCAAAGAACTGACATTTCAGGTTAATTTTCAATTCAAGGAACCGAGTTTGAGTGAATTTATATTATATTACTGAAGAGGCATTACAGCTAATGTCTCTTCGTCGACACTAAAAGAGCAAACCATGAATTACAAGAATGGCCGTAGCTTGGCTGGGGAGGGGGGTAGCAGTTTGAGAGCTGTCAGTACAAATTTGAAAATCCTAGCTACACCCCTGGCTGGGGGCTGTGTAGGATGGGCAGCAGGCATGCCTGTGAGTTGTGCCACCCGTGATTCAAGCTGGCATAGGGGCCCAAGCACAGCGTGCCTGATCTCCCTATGCACCACAGTCCGGACACTATGGAGGGTGAGTGGATGTTCTCCTCCGGCCACGCTTGCAGAGGGGGGACGAGCCCCATCCCCTGCAGCGCTTCCACCCACAGGTGGCACAGGGCCACTGGAGGAGGGTCCGGCCTGGGCACTACTGCCAGGTGCACCTGGGCACTACTGCCAGGTGCACTCACCAGCTGAGGTGGGAGAGGTGGGTCCGCTGGAACCCGCCTTCCCTGTCGTCCTATGTTTTGCATTATTTAATGACAGTTTGGGTTAGTAACGTACAATACCATTCACAATTAGTTGTAACAGCATGCATTAGTATTCCCATTAACCAAACACCCATAAATTCAAGCCATTGAACAGCAAGCATAACACATGCATAATTTGAACAACAATACACAATCCAACAACATGCAGGGTTGATTGATGGCAACAGGCTGTCAGGTTTGGATGTATGAACAGGGCACATGCATCAACATACATGCAAATATGTATGAACCAACAGGACAAATGTCCAGGGGAGTTCATTGTGAATACACATATCCATTTCATGTGGAATGGATTATTTGTGGTTATAGGGTAGGGTGAAGAAATATTTCATTAACAACTTCAAATACCTATACATATGCTGTACATTTCTACTAGCTGCAGATATATACACACTACAGGTCTGACTACAGTTTCCTATGTGCAAACTTATGCATGTTGGTGATAGGAATGTTACTGCTACATTAATATACATTTCATTTTTATTCATACACATTCATATCTGGCTCTGTTCAGCTACAGCATCCTGCTACATTTGCTTTATATGGCTGTAGACAACTGTGGATGTTTGGTATTTCATACAACCATACTATCTGCATATTGCAAACTGACAGCAACATATCCAAATTGTGGGACACACATTCCAGCTTCAGTACTTTATTCCACACATTTTGCTGTTTGGTTGTGCCTGTCACATTCATTTCATTCTGTACTGACTGCAGTATACTTTATTCAGGAGTTATTACAACTTTATTGGTGGATTCATACCTCTTTCTCACACTCTCACTTGTTTTATTTTTACAATTCAGGATGGTACTTAATTCTGTGACATATTGACATGTTTTACTTGGTTATAACAATCCTTTCCAACAGTCTCACTTGTGTCATGTTTCAGAATTTAAACGGGGATATATTTCACACATGTGTTTTACTCAGCTTGTGTAGCTGTAATTCTCAGCCTGCTGCAGGCTATGTACTATTATATTACAGGTGGAACATCTTTATTTCAGACTTGTTTCATTTTTATTTTTGGATTACAGGCTGCATCACACTTATGTAATCACACAGTACTAGCAGAATCTCTTTTACACTGTTACTTGCACTTTATATTAATAGTTGACTACACTGCACTCTTTTGCAAGCTATCATACTTATATTTTTTAACAGTTACAGGGAGAGAATTACTAACCTGCCTGGTGGCGCAACCGCACAAGCCTATCGGCATGAAGTAATATTGGAATACACATCTCCATAATATCAGCTAGGTTAACTTTCTACATAAATAATTACATATAACTTACTCAGTAGTGGGGTGTTGGGCATTTGCCGGGCCTCCTGGATCCAACGGTTCAGTTGGTCCTGCTTCCGTCTCTTCAGGTCCACATGGTGGTGACGGACCTGTTCACCAGTCCTTGGTATTCCTGTGGCACTGGTGAGATTATGTGCCAACCGGTCCCATGCCTCAGCCTTGTATGCTCCCCACAGGACCTGGCCCTGCATGAGTTGGGCCTCATGATCATGGACGAGGAGCCAAACCATATATTTGGACTCCTCAATGCCTCACCTCTGTGCTCGGAAGCAACTACCCTCTCCCACACCTGCCATCCTGACTGCAAATCGGTTCCACAATCAGTTATGCTGTGTATTCCCGCCTATGGGGCTTATATATGCCGTTTTTCCCACACTTATCTGTGATTGGCCATTTTGGAAATGTATCAGCTTCACAAAACATGCTTTGTCATGCTTCTCTTTCCATTCATTCCTATATATATGCTATTACTGCATTTCTAAGAGCAACTGTCATGGCTTAGTGGTTCAGTACTTTGACTATGGTGCATTTGACTATGGTGCATGGTATCCTGAGTTCGAGCCTGGCCATTGCTTTTTATATTTTATGACTGTCTACACAGGCTAGGAGGTGTGTCTGTGTAAAGGCAGTTTTGATACAGCTTGCTCAACATTGCCCGCCGGTTAGCTTGTTGGCACGGTGTGCAGCTCCGCGCAAACGGGTCACGCTGGTTTACGTGTCGTTTGGCTGTCAGCATGCATATTACACTCAGCTCAGCTACGGGCACACAGTTTCAGCGTATTAGAATGCTGCTCAACCCCGGGCACTCATTTTACACCTGTTAAACCACTGCTCACCTACGGGCAGATATACTCAGCTTGTTAGAGTGTAGCTCAGCTATAGGCACTTCTGACATTTGTTTTTTTTTATTATCTCACATTTCTTCATAATACATGGCCCATTTCATTGCATTTTACATAAAAATTATTTTATACATGTACATATATGTCAGGGAATTGTTTTGTGCTTATTTCACTAAAAATAAAAATTGATGTTGTGGGGGCTCGAACCATGACTGCCTCCTCTTCAGCCGACATCTCTACCGCTATGCTATTGCTTCATGGCTTACTTTGCATATTTAGATCTTATATGCTTTTCCACTGACTGCTAACTGTGGCTAAGCGACGGGCACGCCTGCGCAAACAAGCACAATCAAGGGCAAACATCTTTAAAGCTTATAAAAAAATATAACATGTTCATTTTTACATTTTATGTTTATAGTCTGTGGGGGCATGTGTTGTGTTGTGTTTATTGACATTTACGCGGACTCTGTCGTGGCGGTTTACTTTCGGGACTGTTACTCTTCTGGGGGGGTGTCCGTTTGCAGGGCTCGCCCTACAGACACGCCCCCCTACTTTCTTACATGGACCGTGTTAGCCTTGGGTGTGAGTCAGCATGCCCTCATGAATATGCATGGCATGCTGACGTCACACTGTTTAACTGCAGCCTCCATGTAAGCCTTGTAACTCTTACACGGAGGCTTTGTGAATCCTGCCCAGTATCTGATTACTGACTTTTAATTGTTTCTATGTAGATGTGTTTTTATTGGTTAATTAGTTAATAGGAAGGTACAGGGTGAATACTTAATGCTGCAAACTTTTTGCTTTCCTTGTCTGAAGAAGGCTGGCTATGTAGCACTTTACATTATTGTTTTGTTTTTTCTTTGGTTTCGCATTAAAGAGTTTTTTGATTTTGGTCCTAAAGTGTTTGCTGCCTCTGTTGCCAGCAGTGACCTTTACGTAGTTTGTCGGTTCATTGTTTTTGAGAGTTGAGTTTAGATCTATAATTACCCAGGTCCATTGATACCCCCCTTGTGGAGGTGGATGACTGTTGATGTTCTTCATTTGTCTGCCACAAAGCTGTTTGAAGGCTGATATTTAATAACCTCTGTAGACAGTTAGACAGGTCCTGTTTCAGGCTGTTCAGTAGGCAGCCTGGTGTGATATTTAGTTCCATAGAAGCAGTGCTTTTGGCCTTGGAAAGTTTTTGAGGACTTGCACTTGTGAGATTTGATGGTATAGAAGTAGGTAGATGTTCATAGAATGTAAGAGGAGAAAGGTAGGGTGAAGTTGGAGCTAAATTTATTCACTGATAGATTGTCTATGTCCTCATGGTCTGAGTATGTGATATAATTTACTATTATTTATTTATTATTATTATTATTATTATTATTATTATTATTAGTATTATTAGTATTATTAGTATTATTATTACTGTTACAATCAAATTGCAAAATTTGCTACTGGTGCCACCTACCGAGCCCACCACTGCCATTCCCTAAAACAACTTGGCTGGCTTGAATTCCCTAATCTCCTAAATTATCATCAACTTTCCTTTGTCCATAATCTCCCTACTACTCCTAGACAAAACTACAGCTCTGGCCAATATACTAGAACTACAAGCTAAAACTAGACAACTTTGCTCTAGCAATGAAAAATTAATCAGGGCCACCAAGACCAACAACACAGCAGGGGACGCCCTCTTCCCTAATTACATAGGCAAAATTTGGAACACCCTACTTACTGCTATTACCTCAGCAGGCTCATTGATTACATTTAAAAGACTCCTGAAAGAACACCTAAAGCACACATGGATATACACGTTCCCCACCTGGCTGACCCCCCTCTCCCACCCTCTCCCCTTACTCTTGCCCTCTGACTTCAGCTTCATTATCAAAAGAATGCAACTTCTCTAGCCTCCTTCCAGTTTCCACTGCTAATTCTAACCCCTTGGTCAATACCCATATGTTACTGCTAGGACACTTATCTATCCACTACACTTTTCTCTTTACACCTCTACTCTTACACTATACTTAAGCTACTTACTCCTCCTGCTTTTCTTACTTAACCTGTTATCCAGTTTCCTATCTCTGTCTCTTCTCCTGCTACTATACTCCCTACTATGTCTAATCTTTGCTCTCTTTGTTGCTATACTCCCTACTGTGGCTAACTTGCTCACAATTCAACTGTATAAAGCAAAAAATGCAACCCCCACTAACAGTGTTCACCATTATGTAATGCCTCAACCTAAAACTGTAAAAGATGTCTTCAAGTCTATGTAAATATGTTAAATCTTAGCTTCAATGCTATGTTACTAGTCAGTGTTAAGTTTGGTACTATGTACATTTTTTGAATGCTTCTGTATACACCTTATATTTTGCTTAAAATTTAACTGTGGAGCTTTTCTCCCTGGGCCTCCACTGAAAATGGACATGCATCCAGTCGGACTTTCCCGGTCAACAAATGTAAAATAAATAAATAAATTAATTAAAACTGTGTTATGCTGGGCATTGCTTCTGAGATTTCTAGTATAGTTAAAGAAGGCTATATGGTTGTATTTTACTTTTTTATCTCATAGCTAGTATTGGTTGATTTAATTGATCAGCGTTCCTTGTTAAGTTAATCAAGAGTGTTTTGACAACTTGAAAGGTACATTTATTATTGTGTGCAGTGAGTTTTTTTTTTCTTTTGTTGTTGAGCCTGTATGTATTTGGGTTCTGTTCTACGGGTCTATTTTTAAATTTAATATATATTTTTTATTTTATTTTTAAATTTGGAATTGTATTTGCAGTGGTGGTAGTAGAGCTATCACTGCTAAACCTTCTGATGATAAGTTTAATATGATCATCATTTCAGTAAGACCTTAGTTTTAATCTCAGAAATATGCAATCTGTGCAGCTACATCTGCAATGATGCTGATAAAATTTATATACTTTTTGCTAGTCTCATTTTCTGCTGTCATTTTGTCTGAAAAAAATTAAATTCTGCATTTTATTCAACATATTTTCTTTATTCTCTAATCCCAGCAATTTATATTCAAACTTGGACTGAATAATGTTCATACTTGTGAATACATCATTTGTCACAATCTGGGTGCCTCTGCAAACATGAAAATTGTCTTCTTCACCATATCAGAGGAGCACACAGTGCATGCAGTTTTCACTTCTCTACTCATTACATTCTGATCATATTGACTGCACACTGCATTTTTATTGACATTTGCTAGTTACCTACCCTAAATTCTCTTAATCATGCCCATAGACACACATGCATGTTTGCCAAATATATTGAGATATTGGGATATTTCAACCGAAATTGCAAATCTACAGTTTGAAAAATCTGATTATGTACTTTATTTTGTTCACTACATTTCATTTGTGGGGTTTAATTTATCACCTAACAATGATAAAAGCATACATGCAGCTCTACTTCTCATGCAGTTTAAAGTTAAAGTTCTAAAAGAAGACTCAGACATTCTTCTACAGCCTCTGCTTCAGTGTCAAAGGTAAGAATTACACATTTACTTTTTATACATAGCTTTTCAGTACAGATTTCTATAAACAATGTCTAACATTCTTTCTCAGTTATATTATCTTGCAATTTGTCACACATTGTCTGCCACACTATTCCTCTGCTTTTTGTTTGCACAATATTTAATAGAATGCATTTCTGTTGTAATCAGTCATCCTCTTCGTATCATTATCATTGTGCAGAACACTAAGATTCTGCTTTTGCAAATCTGTTATTTTGAAATACATTATTAAATAATGGCCTGCAATACTACGCATTCTACAAACTCATTTTTTCTTATATTGTATTACCCTTTCTCCTGCCTACAGCCATACCTAATACAAACACTGTGTTTTTTTTTGCTAGCTATTTGTTACCCGGCATAATCTTGGACAATCAGCTGTAAGAAGATATTTTGTCTTTCTCGATTTTATTTTTATTATTTTTATAGCTTCTAAGTTTTTCCCCTTATTTTTATACAGAATAGCCATTAGTTAGAATTTTTAACATTACATTTGACAGTTCATTAGCATGACGCATGTCCCTGGCTTTTTCTAGTATCAGTTATGATGCCTCCTATAGGATTATTTCTTATTCTTCAAACTACTCTCCAGATTCACACTCATGGGTCCTTTATTTTAATTCATTGCATATACTTTCATATGCTTTTAGGAGAACACAGATCACAGACTGCACAACATGGCATGGTGAGCCACTCAATGGTGTAAAATATGGTTCTAGGTGATTCAGTCATGTTGACTAATGTCATCAAATAGACATTGGGTGTTTGCAGTGATAACTGGGTTAAGGATCTGGCCTTCTCCGACCTATGCCAAGGGCCCATGTTAATGGTGGGAGGGGTGTACGTGCTACTATTGGCCATCTGTGCCCACCATAAAGCCCAGTAGCCCTGAGACAATAAACTACTGGCCTGCTGGTGTCCAGTTGCCCAGCCTGGGTTACCTGGAATAGCTCTGTTGAGTAAAATCTGGATGTAAAACCAATCAACCTGCAAAACATGAACTAAGAATTGCTACACTCAATGTAGGTTACTGACAGGATGAAGTTGGAACTGGATGATATGATGACACAGAGGAGGCTGGACATCCTATGTATCCAAGAGATGAGATGGAAGGGCAGTGCAATGAAGCCACTTGGTTTGAGATCCAGAGTCTACTACTCAGGAGGAGGACAGACTAGAAATAGTGTGGGAATTGTGGTGAGAGCGAGGCTTCAGAAGACAGTAAGGGATATCATCAGAATTAGTGACAGACTCATGGCAATCATGCTCTAGTATAATGATAGGGCAGTATTCATAATTAGCCTATGCCCCACAGCAGGATTGCGAAAGTGAGGAAAAGAGTGCATTCAGACAGCAGTTACAGGACCTACTAGATAAAGTAGGACAACATGAATTGGTGTTGATAATGGGGGACTTGAATGCACATATTGGACAGAACAAGGACTACCTGGGTCCACATGGGTGGGGCAACAGGAACAGAGAAGGAGAGGCCATTCTAGATTTCTGTCTTGCAAATGGCTTGATAGTAGCCAACACATGGTTCAGAAAGAGGGACAGTCACAAGATCACATACAATAGTGCCCAACATGAAACTCTGGTAGACTTCCTCCTAGTAAGGAAAGGGCACTAGGGTTATATAACTGGGGTAGAATCAATGATTGCAAAGTCATCCCCAGCAAAACAGTTAGCCCACACCATAAACCACTGGTTGCCACAATCAACACCTGGAAGGTGACTGCATACCTCTTAACCTGGAAACATCAAAAATCTGGACAAGGCCTAAGAAAAATAGGTACAAATATGTATGCTGATTAACATCTAATTTGCATACATAATTATGTAGCCCCACCCACTCCAGTGGAATTGTAGGATACCAACTTTCAAATGCAAACTGAAGAACAGACAACCAAAATATGGCACCAGAGTCCCCCTGCAGCTATTCAATGTCCTGTTACCTGGCTATTTTGCCCCATTTACCATAAACACTAATGTGTGCAGTGTCTGGGCATCAGTACTTTTGGGGGAAAGTACAAAGAAAATCCCCTCAAACATCCCTAGGATTTCCTAGTTCAGCTATCAGGTGCATGAACTGCCATCAGAAACTTGTACTAAGGATGCTTTCATGCTCAGGTAATATCACAATGGGATAAAATCAAGAACCTGGCAGTTCTGGGCAGCACAGTGTTGCACTAATCATTATAATGTGTCCTCATACTCATTTATATAATATAATATGGTATAATATAATATAATGCAATACAATACATTAACTTACATAATACCAACTTCTTACATTATCCTAAATTCTGTATGATTACTCACATACTTGACAACTCTTCACAGGCAGGCAGCATGAAGGCTCAGTGGTAAGACCTTTGCCTAAGAGCACCACGGTATGTGGTTACTTCTAAGTTCTGTCCACACTGTGTAAGTAGTATGCTTGTTCTCCTTGTGTCTATGATTTATATGGAATCTTTCTGGTTTTCTTCTCATGACAAAAACATAGAGGATTATTATTGGGTCTCTCATCATAACCAAATTATTTGTGTTTGGATATCAAGAAGTTCACTTGGGGAGTGCAGTGAAAATGTATGGCACAACAAACTGTCAACGGCTTTTACAGCTATCCTTGGTTCTCACTGCCGCCCTCTGGTGTCTGTCACAGTCTAGCACTACACTTAAGAGGTTTTAGGTATGTGACTTTGGAAAACTACAAGCCTGTGTTTTTCACAGTTTTGGGGTGTAACTGCAGTCTTCCATGCACTACACATGTCTAGTAGTTACTCTTGCCCTTATGTTTCAGTTAACAGTTGAAAGGGGACTTTGGACCAGCCAAGTTAACAAATACTAAATCCTTTTAACACCCTTAAGTATCTTAACTATAAAAGCTAATGCATAACAATATATTTAAAGTATCTCCTTAGTAATTTGTAATCTCCTTAGTATATTTTTGTGATGTTCATTTAATTTTATCATGGGAAGTGACTGAAGAGGGTTCTTTGGGCCATTTCACTTAACCATTTTTTAAAGAGTAGATTTAAATAAAGTGCTACTGAAAAAGACTGAAACATCTGGTTGAGAAATAAAGAGAGTGAACAAACTCCACATGCTAGTAATGTCTGTAATGATACAGTATGTGTCATAAAGATGTTGGTAGCAGCATAGCTCTCAACCTTCTAGTAGAAGAATTCTGGACAAAGCCGCATTTTAAATATTACCCTTATATACTTGCTGCATTTGTAGGTTTTGCATTAACATGCATTTCTAATGGATATGATGTCTGAAACTCAAATATCTATCATTATTTAGAGACTTCAGTCCTAAATTGATTGCCATAAAGCAACATATTTTATGAGAAACATACCAACATATGAGGCAAAAATTTGGGCATTCTGTGAAATTCTGGACTGTTGAGAGGCATGGGTTGCAGTAATGCATTGATGATTGATCTAGTAGAAACTCAGGAATATACAATAAACAAACTATTACCTATTAAAGCAATACTAGTAATCCAACGACAGACCAGAATGTGAAAGCACAAGTCACCCAAAACGTTCTCACTATGATAGCTTTTCACAGTTCTTACTCTTTTCATCGCCATGAAGACAGAGTTCTTTGGTGAACTTCTTTGGATTCACTAACATCATTATATGCAGTTTCTTTCTATTTCTCTGAATGATTAAGACACAAAGTTTTAAATAACAAAGATAGATTTCTCTAGTACTGAAAGCCCTATCCAGTGATGTTAGTGTACTAGCATAAAATACTGCCAACATGACTCCATCAGTTTCAGGTAGTTAATGTGATTATTATGATCACACATCACTCTAAGCTGTTTTTGTAATGATTGCATGCCTTTCCCAGTATTATGGTATATTTTGTACAACCGTTATCTTCAGAGTAGCTAGAATAGTATTTGTACCTTACATCCAAGCACAAAAGAGGTCAGGAAGCCATGCATCCCTGGAAGCCTTGACCTAACTCTTGTTGCTAGTGGTGGCTGTAGTGACTCATTAAAAGAAAAACAAACACACAAAAAATACACACACATACACACACACACACACACACACACACACACACACACACACACACACACACACACACACACACACACACACACACACATACCAGTTTTCTTACTTGCCAAGGCCCGAGTCTTCATTCTTTCTAGATGAATCCATAGTGCTGCTGCTCCGAACATAAGGTGCTGCAATAATCCATTACAAGACTACCGTTTCCACTCGCATTTGAGCAGCCAGGCCAGCTGGAAATGTGTGCATGACGTGAGCTCCTTGAGCTCAATTCCGACTGGCTAGTAGCTCTGACGGAGCTGACGTCATTGTGCACATGATGACATGAGCTCAAACAGCAGGAAAATCAAAAAATTTAAAAAACAACAGAAAAAAATTGGAAATGAAGGGGTGCCACTTGGGAATTGTGGCAGCCCTTCATTTGGACCCCAAAACTCAGTAAAAAAACGAGTAATTCAATATGGTTGGGAGGTATGCTGCAGAGAAAGTACAACAGTTCAAGGAAGCACTCAGGTCTCTAGTACCCCAAGAAGAGGAGGAAACAGGTGGTGCTGAAGAAGAATTGCCGTGCCTCAAAACAGCATGTGTTAGGACTAGAGAAGAGATATGTGGCTGAGCCAGGTATGGAAATAAGGTACATAAGGAAAGCTGGTGGTGGAATGCAGAAGTCCAGAAAGTCATTAAAAGAAAGAAGGAATGCAGGAAAAAGTGGTAGAAAAAAGCGAACAGGCTAGGAAGGAATACTGGTTGGCTAACAAAGGAGCTAAGAAAGGAGGTGCAATAGCAAAGAATAGGGCACCGGAGGCACTGTACCAACTTCTGAAAAGTGATTCATTAGGTGGCACAAAGAAGCTATATCAGGTTGCAAGGCAAAGACAGAAAGATAAAGTAGATAGTCAGACACCCTTCAGAAAAGAATGCTAGCAACAATCTACTCACCAGTTCACTGGACATCAAAGGCAGATGGAAGGAGTACTTCCAGGAGCTGCTAAATGAAGAAAACCCCTCAGAAACTGTACTGCCCCAGACACCGCCTATGATGAGAGAAGACGAGGAGCCTACCATAGAGGAAATAAGAACAGCACTAAGGAAAATGAAGTCAGGGAAAGCAGCAGGTGCAGATGAGGTCACAGCAGATATGATAAAGATGCTGGGTGAGATAGGTTCATAGGTGCATAGTTGTGTACTAGGCTAATGGCCCTGGAGCCTTTGCAAACCTAGCCCACAGGATTACCCTGGCATTGTGCCACCAAACCTTAGTTCCCAGTACCTCTGTTGAGTAGAGCCAGTGGAGTGATCCCCGGGGTGAATTTTTTATTTCCCATCCACTCATCAAGATTTCTCTTGAAGACAGCCAGTGAGGGGCTCCGCTTGACATGTATGGGAAGTCTATCCCATAGCATGGGCAGTCTCTGAGTTATGAACCTGTCCCTCCAGCTTGTTCTGTTGATTGTGATAATGAGGTTGAGGTATCTGGAGCGTGCAGTGTGGAGGGATTGGGATTTCTTTAGATGTAGCATTTCTAACAGAACTGGGTCAGACATGGCTTTGTAAGTCAAGCAGAGATCGCCTCTAAGTAGGAGATATGAGACAGAGAATAGTTTTGAGTCTGTCCATATAGGACAAATGTTTAAGGCCTAGGATCCTCTTTGTGAGGTACTTTTGTGGCTTCTCCAGTTGTTGCAGGTGTCTAGTGAGGTACATGCCAAATGGCGCATTGTACTCAATGATTGGCCTAATGAGGGAAGAGACGAGAGAGACAATGACCTCTTTTTTCCTGGATGCAAAACCCTTAGTAATGAGATGTGCCACATAGAAGGACTTTCTGACCACAGTGGCAATGTGGTGGTCAAAAGAGAGGTTGCTGTCAACCTATGTTCCCAGGTCTCTTATGACGCCTTCTGTATTCAGTGGACTACCATCGATGTGGTAATTCATGGGAACTGGGTTTTTCCAAAGGGGATGATACATTTTTTGGCATTGAGCTTAAGGCCATGGTTCTGACACCAGTCGTTGGTCTCAGTGAGGCCTTTCTGTAGGATGTCACCATCACTTGGGGAGTTAATTATGGCTCCCAACTTGCAATCGTCTGCGAACTTTGTCAGCCAGAGTCCATTTGTGTTGGCCTGGACTTCAGAGAAGTAGATACCAAACAGGAGAGGACCCAGGACCGAACCCTGTGGGATTCCACTCGTGACTGGTGGGCAGTCTGACTTGGAGTCAGCTACTTTCACACTGTGGGTTCTAGCTGTGAGCCAGTTTGCAACCCACTTAGTGATATAGGGTTTGATGCCTAGCTTAGTGAGTTTCTCTATGATTCCTGAGTGGGAATGGTATCAAAGGCCTTGGCCAGATCAAGGTAGGCTGTATGAACCACCTTGCCTCCATCCACAGCTCTGGTGACTGACTCAAAGAAGTCGACCAGGTTGAGCAAGCATGATCTACCCTTCACAAAACCAAACTGTGTGGGATCCAGAGTTTGGAGATTCCCTATATCCTTGTTTATTAGGTCCATGATGATGCGTTCCATAGCTTTGCATATCAGACTTGTCAGGCTAATGGAGCGACAGTTCCCAGGGTATGTAGTCCCTCCTCCTTTGTGGAAAGGGATGACTGTAGCAGTGTGCCATTCAGTAGGGACAAAGCCTGAGGTGAGGCTGTGATTGAACAGAGTACACAGGTGAGGTGCCAGTTCACTCTGTAGTTCATGTAGTACACAGCCAGGGCTATTGTCGGGTCCCATAGAAGCTGTATTCTTGGCATTGGACAGTGTTGTTTTAACCTATGCATCAGTAATACTGGGTGCCTGGCAATCTACTGGTATTGTGATTGGGGGGGAGGGGTAAAGTTGGCACTGAATCTGTTGGCCAGTATATTAGCAATATCTGTTGGCTTGGCAAAGGAGGTGCCATTCTGCAACAGCTCCGAGTGAGGGAGAAAAGGCTGGGTTCTCATAACAGTGTGGGGAGAAAGGCATATCCTAGATGGCTGGGGAATAAGCATGCTTGTGCCAGTATACAAGAACAAAGGGGATGTCCACAACTGTCGGCAGTACAGAGGCATCAAACTCCTGTCACATTGCATGAAATTTCTGGAGAGAGTAATCGATAAATGGATAAGCAGAATAGTAGAATGCAAGATGGGAAATAAGCAGTTCAGATTCAGATCAGGATGCAGCACAACTGACTTGATGTTTGCAGTGAGACAGATAGTTGAGAAGAAGCTAGAGCTGAGTAAAAGTCCAACTGGGCATACCTAGACTTAGAGAAAGCATATGACAAGATCCTACGAAAGCTGATTTGGGCAGTACTGTGGTGGTTTGAAGTCCCAGAAACATTGGTAGAATTAGTGCAGGCTATGTACAAGGACCCAGTGACTCAAGTATGAACAACTAACAGCAGCTCTGAGTTTTGGATTTGTGCAAGTATGAACAGTGTTTGGTCCCACAGAGGGGTTCCCAGTGGGAGTGGGTGTACACCATGGTTAAGCACTGAGCCGACTGTTGTTCATACTGGTGATGAACTACATTTGCAAACAGTTTGGAGGGGACAGATCAATAAAGTTGCTATATGCAAATGATGTGGCATTACAGGCAGACTCTAAGCGAGAACTTCAGCAAAACATAGGGGTATGGAATGCAAAACTGAAGACACATAGAATGAAACGTAACACAGATTAGACAGTTGTAATGGCAGCAAATTGGGGAAATCAGAAGAAGCTGAGAATTGAGCTAGAAGGGAAGATAGTGGAGCAGGTTAATAGCTTCAAGTATCTGGGAGGGGTTGTTGAAGAGAAGGGAAGTCTGAATGAAGAGGTCAAAGATAGCATCAGAGGGGCTGGAGCCAACAGGCATAGAGTCTTGGGTGTAGTGAATGACAGAAGAATGCCAAAGAAATTAAAAAATAAGGTGTACAAGACAGTTATGCAACCAGTACTACAGTAATGTATGGAAACTTGGGCAGTAACGGCAGAGCAGTTGATGAAGCTAGAGGTGATGGAAATGAAGTGCCTGAGAAGGGTGGTAAGATGCACACTGTGGGACAGATGAAAAAATAAGGACATAAGAGCAGAAGCCAAAGTAGCTTCAATTGCAGAAAAGATCAAAGAGAACAGATTATGATGGTTTGGACACGTGTAGAAAAGCAGAAGACAGTCTGATGAATATGATTTGGGACAGACAGGAAGAAGGTAAGAGGAAATGAGGACATCCAGCAAAGATGTGGATGGATTGTGTGAAAGAAGATCTTTGACAGTCAGGCATGAGTGTCAAAGAAGGCAGGTGTGTGACATTGAATCGAAAGAGATAGCTAGAGTTAACACAATATCCTGACCCCATGTAGAAAATGGGAAAAAGGGGGTTGATGATGATGTTTACACTTTCAGAGTTTCTTGTACTCTCTGGATAAATGTCTAATCAAATGACACCCTTCTTGGGTTAACAATATGGCTGGAATTTAGCTTTCAGCACCGACACTCTGCTTCAGTCTTCCTGTCTTAGAGCAATCACATTGAATACTTTGATGGTTTCCTTGTCTGCAGTATAAGGAAAAATACAAACTAGACTTTCTCTGATTGGTCACTAAGCCACTTGGTGTGGGATATAGCTCTGAATCAGTTACTACCAATTTTCTGACAGTTTACAGAGGTTGCACCAATGCTATCTTAAACCAAAAACTAAAGATAAATCTTCCCCAGTATTGGACCATATAATACTTGTATGCTTTTGGTAAGAAAAGCAATTTAAGAGCATTTATTCTGCCAATTAAAGTGAGTTCTATTTCCTCCAAATGTGCACTGATAAAAATAGGTGTTATTATAAAGATTTTAAGTTCAACTCATGCATCTTTGATATGGAAGTATACAGCTTTATCCCATTCCTTGGGAGATGACCTTTGCACCATGTGAAGGAGACCGCATCTAAGTTCACATTTAGTTAACCAACCCTAAGAATGTGTGTGATGACCCACCACTGGACCAGTAATCAAGGAGTCTCAATCCTCACTACTGGCACCTGTGGGGGGATGTTCACTCAGAGGATAACAGGTACACACATAGTATTTCCAGATGCAGCTCTCTGCATCAAGTTCAATTTCCCTTAATAGCACACAGAGACCACAGTTAGTCAGGGGCTTTCTCCAGATCCCTAGTAAAACTCCCCATTGGTGCAGCTATAGAATTGAGATCTCAGTCGAGTGACCAAACCGAGACCTCCAGCATCCTCTCTGTCCAACCAGTGCTTCATGTCTCTGCCGAAGTAGCTGACACACATACTCTTTTAAGGTTTGATTTACACACACACACACACACACACACACACACACACACACACACACACACACACACACACACACACACACACACACACACACCTGGGAAAGGCTGGCATAGGTTTACTAGCTATGCCCCTTCTGCCCAGACTATAAGGGAGTTACCACAGTCACCAGACACTCCTTATCAGCTACTCTAGGACCCTTAACAAATGGTGTCCAATCTTATTGTGTAATATCAATACTAATACAAATGGTAGTTTGACCAAGAGTAAGGCTGTTAGGAGTGGCCCACACAGTGTCACCAAATAAATGTGCAAGTACTCTCAAAACTTAAATATCTCTACATAGATCAGCCACAATAAAATATTTAAATATATTTAATAATAAATAATAAAAGAACATGAAAATACTCAGTATATATTCACTGTGACATCAGAGTTCAAAACCACAATAAATATTTAAAATAACACTGCAGTACAGGCTTATACAAAAAAAGAAAAACAAAATCTGAACTAAGCTTCGCTATATTCCTGACTGTATCTAAGAGATATACTATACCCTAGTAACTTACTTAGAGCAAGGCAGACAATGTGGTAAATGGTTCTTGTTGTTGTCAGATCCTAGACAGAATGCTGAATGCTCTGTCTCAATGAGAGACTTCTCAAAATAATACCAAAAATATTACTGCTGGGATAGCTTGCAGAATGACATAATTTCTGGTCATTTGACTTCTAGTTGTCATGCAACACCCACCCCCCCATTGCTGGCAGCTGGCAGTATTTAGCATCTACCTGTAAAAATACCCAGACAAGGTCTTTTGCTCAGATCTTTGGCAGGACTGGAAGTCATAAAACAATTGCATTCATTCATGCTTCCAAACTAGCAATTAGTTCACCCCAAAGACAATACAGAAAGCTTCCTAGTACAGACATTGTGTCTATGGCTGTACTGAAACATCTTTATGGCCTAGCCTATAAAATAATTTAATTTCAGATATTTTTCTAAAGTTTGCTGGTCTGAGGTTAACCCTCCAATTTCCTCTGTCAAAACATATACATTTAAACAGTCACAACAGTGCATATACATTTCTGTTCCCTCCAGCAGGGAACACTGTTGATGCATTTCAAACAAGCACTTTACAAATACCTTTTCAACACAAAGATCTGTACAAAGCAGTTTGACATACAAATTACATGCAGTTCTAATACATTTGTAACACAATCATCTTATACAAATGAGTTTGATATTCACAAATGACATAATTAGTTACAAAATTCCAGCCAGGAATGCTGGCAATTTCTCCTTTTGTCACACTTCTTCCCTTGTTCGAAGACTCAAGCTAGTGACCCTTGAGAAACATTGCCTGAGAGGAATGAGCCTATCTGGGAATACATTACCCCCTTCCTGTCCTGAGGGCCCATCTGCATTGGCATTGCTGACTCCACTACAATGTTGCACTGTCATATCATATGCCTGCAACCCTAGGCTTCACCTTAGCTTGGCATTTTGCTGGCTGGCTCGATGTAGCCATGTTAAGGGATTGTGGTCTGTAATTATAGTGAATTTCTTCCATACAGATAAGGCTGAAGTTTCTACAGTGCCCATACTATGACTAGACATTACTTTTCTACAGCTGCATAGCATTCCTCCGTGGGTTGAAGCTTACAGCTGAGATATACCAGTGGGTGCTCTTCTCCCGCTGAGAAAACCTGGCTGGGTACAGACTGCACCCCATGGTTTAAAGCATCCACATGCACAGCAAATTCTTTGCTGTAATCTGGACTGGCTAACAGAGGGGGTCCTCCCAAAGCTCCTTTAAGCTTCTGGAATGACTGCTCACATGCTGGAGTCCACACTACCTTATCTGGTCTGTTTTTCCTTGTCAGATCTGTGAGGGGAGCAGCTATGGTACTCTAACTGGGGATAAACTTTCTGTAGTACACTGCTGTCCATAAGAATGCCCTCATCTGCTTTTTGGTAAAAGGGGCAGGCCATGCCTGAATGGCTTCCACTTTGGCAAGGTCTGGCCTAATCCTACCACTCCCCACTCTATGTCGCAGGTAGGAGACCTCTGCCATACTCACCTAACACTTACTGGGCTTCCTGGTCAACCCTGTTCTCTGTAGTCTGCCCAGCACCTCCCTGACATGCTGAAGGTGCTCTTGCTAGGAATGGATGATGGCTGTAGATGGCAATATCATCCAGGTAAGCAAGAGCCACTGAAGAAGTAATGCGTAGTTTAGTGGGCAACATTTCATTTGACTTATGAAGATTCAATTCTTCATCTATGGGGCATGCAACCTGTATGAGCTGGTGTGTCTCAGAAGCTAACATCGCATATCTATTGGCAGTCTCCACTGCAAAGAGCTGTCTAGCCAATACTTTCCTAGGTGGGTGCTCTGGGCTGTATACCCTTCACTTTCTCTGATAGGACTGCCAGGGTCAGATCCATCTATCTTCAACATAGCCAAAACTTTACTGGAGCAATAGCCTTTTTTTAATATGGCTACAATTAGGCTCTTCAGGCTTTGCCCAGGGATACCACAGACAGTCCTCACTGTTAGACTGAGTACAACTTCAGTTTGCAAATATGAAAGCAAAAGCTGCAGGGCCACCTCTGGAATATAAACATGATTCCATTTGTTTTGTAATTTAAGTAACAGAGTAGATGAGTAACTGAAGGTGGTTGGGACTTCATTCCCACTTCATGTTCTTCTTATGGATGCTAACCATCTGTCCTTCTTCATTATTTCTAAAAGAAGTTCTGAAAATTCTTCCTTTGCAGTTTTGTAGGACAAATCCTTTCCCCTGTTTGACAACTAGTAATATCATTACTCTAGCCATATAGTTCAGAGAACAGAAGATGGCTTGCTATCATCCAGACTATGGCTTCAATCAATTCTAACAATGAGAATACAATTAAGGCGGCTTAGTGCTTTCCTGAGCTCTCACTATAGAAAGAAAACCACCCTCTCTAAAACCTCCTTTGAGATGACTAGTCTAAGATTGTTTCTATTGGTAATTTTCCAGTCCATCAACCTTGTCTTTTTGCAGTTGTGTTACATCTTGCCAGTTCAGCACATGTGCCTGGATCTCCTGAAGTTGGGAGGCTTTCATAAATATGGCTCATTCAAGAAAAAATGTTCGCCCAGGTTTGGATGTTTTCAGAATTTCTCTTGACAATGGTCTTGATATGAGCAGTGTCTTCTGGGAAACTGGAGCACAGATGTTAGGTTGTCTAGCTTGGCTCTAGAGCCAACAGCAGTGGTTCTTCATGCCTTCTGGCCACATAGTTGATGTTTTCAAGCTGATCTAACTCTGAATCCATTGTTTGCATTGCAGTTCCTTTCTCAAATACTCAGGGGGATTTATTCTAATGGTGGTCTAATTTACATTTACTGGATTGAAACTTGTTAAACTTGTATGATTATAAGCTTATTTATTGCATGAAATTTAACTTTGCATCCCCAAAGTCCATGAAGTTAAGGCTGCTGCTCTTAGTTTTCCCCATAATGTATCATATCAAATTTTGTGACACTAAATTCAAGTTTCTTTTATTGCAGTGCAGACCTTTTAATTAAGTATAAACATTAGTTATTGTTGATCTTGTGGGGGAAAAGCACCAAAGGGACCATATAATGTCTCTAGTCATTCCAAGTTCACTGGTTCAATAGAATTTTGGTTGAATGCACACACTTCACTTAATCTGCATTAAGTCTACTAAGATTCTATAGACTTCTACATATGGCCATGCAAAGAACAATTACTTACCACTGTATTTATCTGAAAAGCACATAAAATGGTTACAGTTCTTCGATGGCTGGTGTTACTTCTTTGTGGAGTCTTCAAATCTACCCTGTATCCATATGTGTATTTTTACAGATGTTCCGTTTTCCTGTCCCATCCCGGAAATGTGTCAAAGGGTGACAACTTGCCTTACCTCACAATTTATCTGTAGGTGTGCATGCATTATGAATGTGTGTGAGTGTGTGTGTGTGTGTGTGTGTGTGTGTGTGTGTGTGTGTGTGTGTGTGTGTGTGTGTGTGTGTGTGCGTGTGTGCCTGTGTGCCTGTGTGCCTGTGTGCCTGTGTGTCTGTGTGCCTGTGTGCGTGTGTGCGTGTGTGTGTGCGTGTGTGCGTGTGTGTGTGTGTCAGTGTGTTTAAGCCCCATAATGTACTGCTGCCCCGTTCAGGATTAGTTTCCCTGCATTACACCCACTGGGTGTCAGGATATAATACATCTGCCCAGCAGCCCTGAGATGAATCACTCAGGTAATTGTAGACCCAGAAAAGAGAGTATATCAGATATGCCAGATTCAGTATTACTAGACAAAGTACGACTTTGTTCTGCAGAAATAGGAGTTTAACAGTCATCGATACATCTGTCAGACAGTCTACAAGCAAAAAATAGTCTTTTGCCAGTCCAGTAAGTGCACGCACTTCAACCGTTTTGTGGTGGTAATAATATTACATTGAAATAAGATTGTCTAAGTTCTGATAGGCTAAGGTGTGGCTGATTTTGGCGCGATCATCTAAAATAATTTGCACTTCTAATATAAAGTGAGTGATTGATAACACAAACTGTGAGTAAGTTACAATTAAATAAGGCAAAAAATAGTCTTTTGCCTTTATTTGGTTTGTTTAACTAAATTAGTTCCTAGTTTTGTTTTGTGTTTACTTGTTTCAGTGGCTGGCACAGTTAATACTGATAGGCTGAGTGTTGGCTGATTTATGATTGTTGTCGTCATTAAAATTTTATTAACTAACTTCTTTATTTTCCTGTGACTTCTGTGGTACTTCTGTGTGTTGCCCTATTGCTGTGAATCCTGATATTATTTCCTGGTTTGTGCTGCTTAGTACTTAATTGTAGAACGAATGCCTGAATGATCTAATGTTCTACTGCACGGGTAAAAATCATTTAGTAATCATGTGCAGAGCATGATTCTATACTTTCAAAGGTACTTAATCAAATAAATGCCTTGTACGAACACA
Source organism: Protopterus annectens (assembly GCF_019279795.1). Lineage (NCBI taxonomy): Eukaryota > Metazoa > Chordata > Ceratodontiformes > Protopteridae > Protopterus > Protopterus annectens. The sequence continues at coordinate 1,410,774,794 of NC_056744.1, forward strand.
TAATGTTCTTCATTTCACTGTTGCCAAGAGATGAATAAACTATCAGCCTCTCAGCCTTACTGTCTTTTAAGAGACAAGTTATTCTTTCATCCCATTAAATAGATCAGGGGCCCAAAACTGTAACTTTTGTGGTTACAAGAATATGAGGATGAACAATGAAATGCAATCAAACTGAACCAGGGCCCAAACAATTCAGCATGTATGCACATTTCATAAATACTTAACATTCATTAATATAAAACTTAATTTTATACAAGAAGAAGCCATTCATTCAGGAATGATCCTAATAGTGCAATAACAGACCATGTTGTTTGTTGAGTTTAATAGCACAGCATACTGTTGCTGGAAATGTGATGCACAGCATAAGTCAAAGCCAGTGGTATCATGTCTGTATTCTCAAGTACACTTTCTGTAGTGTGATGTGTGTTGAGCCTTGCCTGTGATGTCAGCCCCAGGTAAAGACTGGTTGGGAATGTAAATTTATATGAAAGAAATATGGGGTATGGAGCATGTCAGGAACACTGCTTATGGATGTAATTTTTTCCTTCCAGGGTGTTCTTTTCTAATGGTTGTGTGACTGTAACGTTACTATATTAACTAAAGGGATTGTGAAAAACATTCCGAAAAGCAGCCACATTGCAAAACAACTTTCTGAAGTTTGTTTTTATTTTCTTGAGTAGTTTGTTTTTTGTGGGTATATTTCTGTTTCAGAGGTATTTTGGGTTTCATTTTTGTGGTATCCATTGCACTGGAATGAATTAGTCAAATACATACTAAGGTCAGACAAATGTTTTTCTGCTTGTTAAGCCCTTCACAGCAGTAGACAGTGACACACTAATTTTAACCTATATGGAGTTAATCACTTAGTTTAATTGATTGACAGTCAGACCATTGTTTTGATTTTCTTATCCATTGTACCCATAATATTGTTTTCCTCTATAGTATTGTTAATTTGTCTCTATTTGTATGTATTTGTATGTCTGTTTGTGGCTTTTCTCCTTGGGTCTCCACTGAAAAAGAGTAATTCTTACCCAGCTGGACCAACCCGGTTAACAAATGCAAATAAATAAATAAATAATATAGTAGTTTATCTTTCTGTTAAACTGATTTCTACACTCTTTACATTAAATATTAAAGGACGTGTAAATACATTGTTTGATTCTTGGTTCAGAAGTGATCAACTTCTATTACTTTTTTAATAAGCAAAGTAATTTGCAACTAGGAGGTTTTCCATAGTTCAAAAGGATTTCTTATAGGTTTAACTGTGTTGAAGATATAGGGAAATAAAATCTGTTGTTGCATGTAGAACTACGTTTTATGTATCCCCTGTTGCTATATCTTCATCATATTACTGCTGTGCACTGTTAATGGCTTCTCTTGCAGTTGCAGCTGCAATACTGGAGACCATTCCAAAACACCCATCTTAGAATAGCTGTGATTGCTTGAAGATGGCAGACAAAAGCATGTTTAAAATGATTCAATCCAGAAAAAGTTGACAGATACTGGTACAAATCGTGACAGCAGGACAGCCAAAAGCTGACCCTGGAAGCAATGAGAATATGAATAGATTTGATGGAAAGTTTCATAAAACAATTAGAGCAGCAATGGAATCAGAATGAATTTCCCTAATAATGAAAATACATCTAATAGTCGCACACCACCAGTAAAACATAGTTAAGACTGTACTTCATTGAGACATAGACAACTAGAAATGAATGTTCTGATAGCCTGAATTTAATTTAAAAAAACAGAAAGAAAAAGAAAGAAAAAAATAGTGTTCTTGTACAGAAAATGGAGCAAACAGAAGGATCTGAAACTATGAAAAGACAGAAAAGACAAGGGGAAAAAACAGATCATAATATGCCATATTTATGGAGTCAAAAATAAGACACATACATGACAGTTTTCCGTACATTAAAATATGCACAGGTGCTTGAGGTATGTAGTAAAACTGGGGGACTGATAGAATTTTAGGAGAGATGTAAGGAAATATTTCTTTGTTGAAAGAGTTTTTTATTATGACACAAAAAGTATTGTAAAGTGGTACAGTAGTGATTAATTAATACTCAGAATAGAGGCTGATTATGATGCAAAAAGAAAATGCATGAGACACCAGAGTTAAATGGAAAATATAGAAGATATTTATGAATCTTGGTAACATCAGAGGTCTTTCCTGGAAATGAAGCCTGTGACCTAGATCTAAAAAAATGTTTCAGGGTAAGCTCTAGACTGTAACCACAATAGTTGATTCCATTTGTGCAGTGATACTAAATATATTTCAAGCTCATAGGTTCATAGGTTCATAGGTTCATACTAGGCTATCTGCCCTAGGGCATTTATAAGCCTAGCCAGAGTGTGTTTGGCTTTCGTCACCCATTTTAAAATTAATTTTGCTATGCCCTTTTTCGAGGTTAGTATACTGTGCCTCTGTCTAACAGTGATATAGAAGTGATACCTGGGGTAAACCTACGATCCCCCATCCACTCATCAAGATTCCTCTTGAAGAGAGTCAATGAGAGACTCTGCCTAACCTGGACTGGGATTTTATTCCAGAGTGAAGGGAGCCTCTGGGTTTTGAATCTGTCCCTCCAGCATGTCCTATTTATTTCAGTGGTGAGGTTCAAGTCTCTTGAGCGCGTAGCTCGATGGGATTTGGATTTTCTGAGGTGCAGCATGTCCATTAATTCTGGGTTGGACATGGCTTTATACGTCAGGCACAGATCGCCTCTGAGCAGGTGGTATGCCACTGAGTAGAGCTGGAGTTTCTTTAACTGGGCAGCATATGGCATCTGTTTGAGCCCTTTGATCCTCTTGGTGAGGTACTTTTGGGGTCTTTCCAGTTGCTGCAGGTGTCTGGTAAGGTACATCCCAAAAGGGGCACTGTACTCAATTATGGGCCTGATGAGGGATGAGTAAAGAGGCATGATGACCTCCCCTGATCTAGATGTGAATCCCTTCATGATTAGGTGGGCTATATAAAATGTTTTTCTAACCACTTTGGCCACGTGGTTGTCAAATGAGAGATTGCTATCAACTTGGGTCCCCAGGTCCCTAATTACTTCTTCGGTACTTAATGGATTACCATCTATGTGGTAATTTGTGGGCGCTTTGTTTTTGCCAAAGGGGATGACTATACCCTTTTTGGCATTTAGCTTGAGGCCATGGCTCTGGCACCAGTTGTCTGTTTCTATGAGGCCCTTTTGGAGGATGCTTGTGTCAGCTGGAGAGTCCATTATAGCGCCCAGTTTGCAGTCATCTGCGAACTTGGTCAGCCACAGTCCTTCCGTATTTGCCTGTACCTCCGAGAAATATATACGGAACAGGAGAGGTCCCAGGACTGAGCCTTGTGGGACGCCACTTGTAACTGGTTTGGAGTCTGACATGGCTCCAGCAATTCTAACCATGTGGGTTCTGTCCTTGAGCCAGTTTGCAACCCATCTAGTGACATAGGGGTTTATAATTAAGCTGGTGAGCTTATCTATAATGCCCGAGTGGGGTATTGTATCGAAGGCTTTTGCGAGGTCCAGGTAGGCTGTGTGGACCACCTTCCCCTTGTCAATGGCCTTGGTGACTGTTTCAAAGAAATCGACCAGGTTTAAGAGGCAGGATCTGCCCTTAACAAAGCCGAACTGGGTAGGATCCAGTGTCTGTAGGTCCCCAATATCTTTTTTTATGAGGTCCATGATGATCCTATCCATAGCTTTGCAGACCAAGCTAGTCAGGCTTATGGGGCAATAGTTTCCAGGATCCGTTGAGGCACCATCTTTGTGAAGGGGGACCACTGTTGCTATACGCCACTCTTTGGGTACATATCCCGTGGTAAGGCTGAGATTGAACAGTAGTTTTATGTTTGGGTTTAGCTCTTCTTGGACTTCATGTAGGACGCAGGCCGGGACACCGTCTGGTCCCATTGATGCTGTGTTTTTTGCTTTGGCGAGGGCGGCTCTTACCTGAGCATCTGAGATGTCAGCGGGGCAGCACTCTGCTGGGATAGATATTTGCCCTTTTGGTGGGGAGGGGGGAGACGTTTGCGCTGAACCTGTCAGCTAGGATGTTGGCAATGTCTGTGGGTTCAGTGTATTTATTGTCATTTTGGACTAATTCTGAGCATATCTGGGAATTACCACCCAGGTTCCTAACATAACTAAAGAAAGCCTTGTGATTATCCTTAGTGTCCTGTGCAATTTTTCTCTCGAAGCTGGCCTTAGACGATTTTATGAGTGCCCGTAGTTTTTTGCTAACATTGATCAGAGATGCCTTCCCTTTTTGGGATTTTGCTCTGTCATGTAGTAGCTTTCTCCTTCTATTGTATAGTTTGTTTATGGCTGGGGTCCACCAGACAGGACGTCTGCCTTTGGAGGATTGGATCTTGGTTTTATTTGGGATTGCATGATCCATGCATTCCTGAAGGTGTTCATAGAATGCGTTTATAAAGGATTCTGCGGTCTGGGCCGTATTTTCCACAGGCCTGGGGGCTTTGAAGGATTCCACCTCGGTTTTGAGGAGTATGAAATTTGCTTTAGAGAAGTTTTTCACTGTCGTTTTCTGGGCAGGGGGTGGGGTCGGGATGTGAATATCCAGTAAGATTAGTTTATGGTCTGATCTTACCAGTGAGGGATACACTTCTGGTCTGGAGCATAGAGCCCCCATGTTGGTGATGATCAGGTCCAGTATGTTTTCCCCTCTTGTGGGGGGTGGTAACAGGTTGTTCCATAGCATTTGAGTTTATAAATTCTAGGAACCTTTGAGCTAGGGTGTTGGAGCTAGAGTAATGCTCCCAGTCTATGTTTGGGTAGTTGAAGTCGCCCAATATAATGGTGTTTGGAGAGACCTTCATATTTTCCAGTGTTCTCGGGAAGGCCGAGTGGGGTTCCTGGGTTTGGGAGGGTGGTCTGTAGCAGGCTATAAACTGGAAGGCAGTTTTACCCACTGTTAGTTGCACATGGTTAGTCTCTGATGCTTCGTGCTGTGCCACCAACCTGAAGGTGTGGGTATCTTTGACGAATATTGATACTCCCCCTCCTTTTCTGGTTCGGTCCAAGTTTTGGGGCCAAAAAGCATGGTATGAGGTATAACCTGGTAGTGCTGGGGTGCTTTTGGGAGCCTTGAACCAGGTTTCTGTTACTGCACAGATATCGATGTTCTCCATGCTAAGGAGAGTTTCGAGTGCATGCATCTTGAGGTTTAGACTTTTGGCGTTGAGTAGCATTACTCTTAGTTTCTTATCCCTTGTGATACCTATGGAGGTGGGTTTGTCTTTTGAGCCTTCCCTAAAAAAGGCACTATGGGGGTAGCATGAGCCTTTGCCAATATCCGAAAGCCCAGGGGTGACAGGTGCAAGCCGTCCCTAGCGAAGCATCGTGGCTTGTCGAGCATGTCATCCCAGGCTCACAGGCATTGGATCCCCTTTGAATATCACCAATACTTAAGCCAATTGTTGAAATTGATCATCTTGTCTTCATATTGTGGCATCATTCTTGGTGAGGGTAAGATGCTACTCAAGTTCAGGGTCATACCGGCCTGGGCCACATGCTCAGAGAGGTCCTCTATGTCTCTTTTCATGTAGTCCAGGGAGGTACGTCTCAGGTCATTCACACCAGCATGGACAATGACTGAGTCGTATTTGTACTTGCCTTGGAGTGACCTGAGTGCTTGTGTTATGTGGCGGATCCTAGCGCTCGACAGGCAGCTCACCATGACCTTCTCCTTGTTCAGCCTGGTGAGCTGGACGTCAGTGTGCCTGACGATAGAGTCACCTATTACAAGTGTATCAGGTGTGTTGTTTAGCCTTAAGGGTTGTGACTGTTCAGCACACTGGCTTTGTGAGCTATGTGTTGCACGTGTTTTGTTTTGGCGTAGCCGTTGCTCGGGTGTCTGCTTTGCAGATCTCTGCCGCTTAGGCAGATTTTTATTTAGAGCCTCCCAGTATGTTTTTGTGTGTTTATGTGTTTGGTTTGCTGTCGTGGTAGGTCTATGTGAGACTGGAATTGTAGTGAGTGTGGTTCCCTTCTCCTCCTGACAGGTTTTGCCAGTACTGAGTTGAGAGAGCTTAGCCTCCAGTTTGGCTATATGGTTGCATCTCTCACATGTGTTGGAATTTGTTGGGAGGAGAAGAGGGTTGTCTGTGTACATGAGGCAGTTGTAACATTGCCTCAAGATTCCCAGGTTCACCAGCTGGACCGGAGAGGAGATTGACAACTGACCTTTGGGCATGCTAGAATAGTATTGGGAATTCCTTTATAATTGAAAAAAAAAAGGGCCAATGGGAACAAGGTACTCAAGGGGAGTTTGTGAGGGTGTAGTGCTTTTAATTTTTTAGTGCTGACTTATATAATTGCTTTAGTGAGCAAGTGCCAGGTAACTTAAATGCAATGTGTTACAGGTAACTTAAATGCAAAAATGACAAACAGTAACTTTCTTTCATGTGAAACAAGGAAATAAGTACAATAAGCAATGCAGATGTCACTAGGGATCCACAGAAGCGCTGAAAAGCCAAGTTTTAGGTGGAATTAGTGTTTCAGGGAAATAAGCATACAAACAAAGCTAGATTCAGCAGGCCTGGATCTAGTCTATGCTACAGCAAATAAGGTGTACCATTTCCAGTAAGAAACAGTTCAAATATGCAGGCACTATAAGCCTTTAACCAGAAATTCCCAGCTCAGAAGGGCAGAGTCCAGCCTCTCCTCCCACAAGAGTGCAGACCACGAACCTTCTTAATGTAAAATAACTGGCCTGAAGCCCAAGTGCTTAAACCAGAACTAATACACTTTTAGAATAACAGACACTGAGCCCTCAATCAGCAGTTCCCAACTTAGAAGGATGTAAGCTACCTGTCCTGCCACCACAGTGCAGGCCACAAACCTTCCTAATGTAAAACAACTGGTCTGAGCCCAAGTGCTTAATCCAAAAGACTTAGAATGATAGCTACACTTTAATCAAGTTACTACCAAGCAGTAATAAATAAAATTGAATACTTTAAAGAATGCCTGGATTAGTGCTCAAGTTATACAAACTAAGCTAGATTCAGCAGGCCTGGATCTAGTCTATGCTACAGCAAACAAGGTGTACCAATTTAGTAAGAAACAGTTCAAATATGCAGGCACTATAAGCCTCTAACCAGAAATTCCCAGCTCAGAAGGGCAGAGTCCAGCCTCTCCTCCCATAAGAGTGCAGACCACGAACCTTCTTAATGTAAAATAACTGGCCCGAAGCCCAAGTGCTTAAACCAGAACTAATACACTTTTAGCATAACAGACACTGAGCCCTCAATCAGCAGTTCCCAACTTAGAATGATGTAAGCTACCTGTCCTGCCACTACAGTGCAGAGCACAAACCTTCTTAATGTAAAACAACTGGTCTGAAGCCCAAGTGCTTAAACTAAAAGGCTTACAGTGAGTTACACCAAGCAGTAATAAATATTGATTGCAATATTTTTTGCTAGCTGTGAGTCTTCCATGCAAAACTATTTGCAAATCATTGTCAAAGTTGAAGCTAGTAATAATAAATACCGTTCTCTTTTATGAATACTCACTGCATCATAACTTGAAACATGTAACAGCTGCAAGAAAAATGTAAATACATACGTAAACACATGCTGCTGCAAGATAAATAAATAAATACTTGCCACTAGAGATTAACTGTATAACAATACAGTTTTCTCCTCCTCCATCTGTGAGAGGCTTGTACAGTGTATTCTGCATGTTTTTTAACTAACACTATTTAAGTTATTCTGTGTAGAGTGTCATATTTGTTTATTTCTCAGTTTGACAGAGGCTTATACAATAAATGCATAAATAGTGCTTCCAGTGTCCGACAGAACGTAAGTCTAAATATGTGCTGCAAATACAATAATACAATAGAAAAAAAATCAAAAAGCAAGAAAGCCAGCAATATTTTGCTGGATTTTGGTTGAAATTAAAACAGATAACAACAGGACACTAAATAATGCAGAAATTACTGAATCTGCAGGGTCACAATAAGGGCATTTGTTTCTGTTGAGCATTAATATATTCAGCTCCTGTCTAAAGTAAGTTATTCTGCCCAGTCATATCTGAAAAGTGTGTCACTTTCATGAGGAACAAAATGGCAGCCTGTGAATCATACCTGTAATGTAATTTGTGCAACATAGTTCACCATAAAATAGTAAGATGCTTGTACACACATGGGTATTCTGATACCATACCTACGAGCTGTTCAGATGTGGATTGACAGTAGGCTGTGCCTTACACCACAGACACACTACAGCAAAATACAGTGAGTCATATAAGTTCACACTTCCTGATCTAACTTGCCTATATGCTACAGAAATAGGTATCTTTGTGCATAGTCCTAGGGATTTGTCGCCATTTTGTGCAGATTTGGGAAGTTATGTTGCATATTTGGGCAGCAGGAATTTAAGAAGAAAATATAAGCAGTCTGAAGAGGTACATAATCCTTTGAAGGTATATGGAAAGATTTATTTTGTCTTCCTTCCTAAGGGTGTGCACTCATCCACTGTAAGTCACATTATATAAGGTTATCAATAGGAATATATGTGCATGAATGTGTCTCATATTTCTAGAAAGTACTGGCAGCAAGAGAGCTCACAATATCAAAATAACTTTTCCTGTACATAGCTGTCCTATTATGCAACTGGTATGGCCTTTTGACTCTATGTGTAGGCTTATAGCGCAGAGTTTAACAAGGTTTACCATCAGAATTTCGAAGGCAAAATAATTTGTGATCAAAAGAAGGAAATAAAATTCCAAAAACAGAAACATTTAGCTTAAATGTCGAACATTAGTAACACAATGAAAGACATTTGACATACCAGACTTCTGGTTTTGAAAGTCACCCCCCACACCCCCTGCAAATTATATATACCAACTCCAAGATTGCACTACAGTGAGGAAAAGGGAAAATTCCTGATCCTTGTACTGCAATCTCCATTCAGAATGCCAAATTCACAATAATGAATCAAGCTTTACTTTTATTATTATGATTTCGTATTATTCCAGTTCTGCATTGTGAAATTTTGAAAACTTACTTTTAGCCACACGATTTTCTAATATGAGTCTTTGAAATTTTGATGGCAAACCATTGAAATATTGAAGCAAACCATTTAACAATCATATGCCAATGCACATGTACCCCTAAATGTACTATAGTAGGGCCATATCACTTGTAGCTACCAAGGTGGCCCCACCTATCAGCAAGAGGGATGTCTGCCTTACCCTGCACATATCTGCCATACATATACCTGGCATGTGTATTTTCATACCCATCTCTCTAATCTGTCAGATCATAGTATGGTGTAAGTAGGTTACTCCTTTGTCTGTTGCAGCTATTCTACCTATGACATGTGTTCAGAGGTGTCTGCATGTTCAGAGGATGAGGAGGACTGCAGAGGAAGGAAATTTTAGAGATGTTGAAAATGATGTCTTGGTAAAAGCACTTAGGACATGTGGACAGCACCGGTTGGGAGATATGGTGTTGTCTAGCCTTAACATGACCAGGTAAGGCAGACAGTTCTACAATGCTCTAAAGCAACAAGATTCATGAAAAGACAAACTAAATAATCAATGGATAATGAGATAAGGGAACCAAATGGGAAACTGTTCCAAACTTTTAATCAGCACCAAGTAGAGCACAATAAAACATACACTAAGTGCTTTCGTCCCTTCTGACTTTCAAAATGACTTCATCAGTGTGTATTTCAGAGGCTGACAAGTACTTTAAATAACTTCAATAGCCAATCATCTAAAACCCCCCAAAATTAAGATATCATAGGATCAAAGCATCATAGGAAGTTACTAGGCTATTGTCCCTGAAGCCCTTATAAGCCTAGCCAAACGTTTAGCCCATGTTTAGACAAATTAACACCTGATACCCTTGTCCACCATAGAAATGGGTGGAATCCCAGGGATGTATTTTCTGTTTCCCATCCAGTTATCCAGGTTGTGCTTAAAAAGGGGCAAAGAGGTACTCTGCTTGACGTGGAGAAGGAGTCTATTCCACAGATGGGGGAGCCTCTGGGACACAAATCTGTCCTGCCAACAAGTCCTATTGATGTCACAAACTAGGTTGAGGCTACACATGTGGGTTTCTTGAGTGGAGCATGACTTGCGGATATGCAGCAGTCCCATCAAGGCGGGGTCTGACATCTCCTTCTATGCCAGACAGAGATCACCTCAGACCTCTGTATGAAACTGAGTAGAGGAATATGGCTTTTAGCCTATCTGTGTATGGTAGAGTTTTGAGGCCCTGGATTCTCCTGGTGAGCAACCTCTGTGGTCTCTCCAGCTGCTGCATGTGCTTTGCAAGGTACATGCTGAATGGGGCATTGTATTCAATAATGGGCCTTATAAGGGAAGAATACAGGAATGTTATGCCCTCCTTGTCCCTGGATGAGATACCCTTACTTATAAGGTAATCCATGTAGAAAGCTTTCCATACAATGGAAGCAACATGGTGGTCTAAAGTCAGGTTGCTATCAACTTGGGTGCCCAAATCCCTCACAACTGATTGCGTGCTTAGGATGTTGTTATTAATGTGATAATTTGTGGGGATGTCACTCTCCCCAAATGGGGATGATGATGTATTGTTTGGTATTCAGCTTGAGGCCATCTTTCTGGCACTAGTCATTTGTTTGGGTGAGACCCTCTTGGAGGATGTCCACATGAATAGGGAAACTGATGACAGCTCCCAGCTTGCAGTCATCTGCAAACTTGGTCAACCATAGCCAACTGGTTTTGGCCTGCACCTCAGAAAAGTATATCCCAAATAACAGAGGCCCAAAGACCAAACCCTGGGGTACGCCAATCATTACAGGTCTACTGCTTGAGGTGGCTTCTCCTATTTTGACTAGGTGGGTTCTGTCAGTAAGCCAGTTAGCTCCCCATCTGGTAACATACAGATTGATGCCTGATTGAAAGAGTTTATCTATTATGCCTGAGTAGGGAACAGTGTCGAAGGCTTTGGCCTGGTCAAGGTAGGTGGTGTGCACTGTCTTCCCCTCATCCATGGCTTTGGTGACTGTCTCAAAGAAGTCAACCAATTTAACAGACATGACATCCCCTTGACGAAGGCAAACTTTGTGGGATCGAGTGTTTGGAGGTTGCCAATATCCATGTTAATGAGGTCCATGATAATCCACTCCATGGCCTTGCAGATCAGGCTAGTGAGGCTGATGGGTCTATAATTTCCCAGATTGATGGATGCTCCACCTTTGTGCAAAGGGATGACAGTGGCTGTCTACTCAGCTGGATGAAGCCGGTACTCCGGCTTTGGTTGAATAGGGCAGGGTGACTAATGGTGCTGCAAGTTCCTGCCTGAATTCATGTAGGATGCAGCCTGGGATGTTATCAGGTCCCACAGAGGCTGTATTTTTTTGCTTTTGAGGATTTACTGATGGAGGGGACAGAGGGGTGAAGTTTTCACTGAATCTGTCAGCCAGCAATTTTTCTATATCTACAGCATTTGTATATGTAGTGTCCTTGACCACCAGTTCTAAACAGATCTAGGTGCTTCCTTTGAGATTGTGGACATATGTGAAGAAGGCCTTATGATTGTCTCTACTAGATGTGGCCAGTTTGGACTCTATATTTTCTTTGGAGGATTTCACTAGTGCTCTTATTTGCTTGCTCAGGCTAAGGAAAGATTGGTTCCAGTTGGGCACCTGCTCCTTCTTGGTCCTGGACAGCAATTTTTTCCTTTTGTTATAGAGTTTATTTATTGCAGATGTCCACCAGACAAGTTTACTCTTCCTTGCAGAGGATGATTTAGTCCTATTGGATATTCCTGATTACATGCATCTATATAAATGCTTGTATAGTGCTTTGGTGTAGTTTTGGATACTGGTGCCAGCTCCTAGAGAGGGGGAGGGAGCTGTGAAGCTGTTTATACCATCCCTCAGGAGGCTGTAATCAGCTTTGGAGAAGTTTTTTTGTTTGACCCTAGCTAGAAGGGGGTTGGGGGAGACGGTGACTTCAAAACTTACCACTTTATGGTCGGATCTTACCAGGGAGGATGATACTGCAGAGATGCTGCAGTCGTTACTTATGTTGGTTATTACCAAGTCCAAGATATTATCACCTCTTGTGGGGGTATCAACTAGCTGTTCCAAGGCATTTGCATTGACAAAATCGAGGAATCTCTGGGCATTTGTGTTTTGGCATGAGTAGTTCTTCCAATCTATGTTTGGGTAGTTAAAGTCACCCAGGATCAGGGTAAAGAGGTGAATCTTTATAGATTTGAAGAGATCCAAAAAGGCAGATTGGGCATCTTGAATCAGATTTGCTGGCCGGTAGCTAGCCATGATTTGTATAAAGGTCTTGTCAATGGTTAACTGCACCTGGACTGTCTCCTGTGAGTCATACTGTTTGACCAGTCAGGAGGTGTGTATGTCTTTAATATATATTGAAATCCACCTCCTTTAGCTTTACTGCCCACAGTTTGGGGGTCTGAATGTATGATAGGATGAGTAACCAGGTAAAGCTGGGGTGCTCTCTACAGCTTTGAATCAGGATTCTGTGACTGTGCAGATGTCAGCCTTTTCCAGGGTTAAGAATGCTTGCAATGAGTGCACTTTCATGTTTAGACTCCTAGTGTTTAGCAGCGTGACCTTTAATTTGCGTTTTTGTTGAAATTTTTATGTTGGTAGTTTTAACCTCATCACCTTTCCTAAAAAAGGCACTATGGGGGAGGCAAAGCCTTGGCCAGAATCCTGAAGCCCAAGTGAGACAGATGCAGGCCATCTCTGGCAAAGCATTGTGGTCTGTCAATCATATCTTCCAACGCTGTCAGGTACTGGATCCCCCTGGAATGACATTAGAAACTAAGCCAATTGTTAAAGTCAATCATTTTCTGTTTGTATTGAGGCATCATTCTGGGTGATGGTAGAATGCTGTTTAAGGCTAGGGACATACTTGCCTGGGACACATATTCAGTGACTTCAATCATGTCTCTCTTCATATAGTGCAGGGAGGTACATCTCAAGTCATTCACGCCAACATGGACTATGATAGCGTCATAACAGTACCTGTTGTTGAGAGGCTTGGCCCCTGACAGACAAGTAACCATGACTTTCTCCTTATCCAGTCTGGTGAAGGCACATCTGTGTGCCTCACAGTGGAGTCCACTACGACTTATATGTTGGGTTTATGGTTAACACTAGAGGCCAGCATGAGCAGTCAGGTACTTTTATAAGAAACTGATTAAATAACTATGAAACAAAACAAAATAGGTTTATTTTCAAACCGGTTTTGGCTAAACAGCCTTCTTCAGTGAAACATAACATATATTTTAATTAGCAAACTCATGAGTATTTATATATCTCACCAACCAATGGCTGACAATGGTATGGTCCATCCCCATAGTTAATATTAAGTACATAGTAAAATTAAAATACAGGCACATCACATCAAAGTTCATAGTATAGAAAAATATACATTATTATAACCACATAATTACTAGGGTGTATATAAAGATAAACAAATAATATTAAGCTGGTTATGTTAGATAACACCATAGTGTGTGACTCCTAAATAAAGAACAAAATTGTGTGTCCACAATAAGAAAGAAAAACAGTTAAACAACTATTTTGACAAAATATATCCAAAATATAATACAAGGTTACCTGTTAAACTACCACATCAGAATGTCCTAAGGCAAGAGTATATAGACATGATATCAAATATGAAATCCAAATATTAGTATTTACTAAAGTATCCCTTGTTGGTATCTGGTATAGATCACAGGGGTAACTGCACCAACTTATATTACCAAGGGGATATTCATCATATGAGATCCATAGTAAGTAATATGATAATTATTGACCATATAGATAAAGATAAAGGCACAATTTATGTATTGTAATCTCACAAAAATTAATATCATTTGAAAAAAATATTTGACAATTTCTTAGTCTTATAATAGCAACAAATTTAAAGATTGTATTAAAAAATACACCATGGCAACAACAAATAACAAAGTAAATTCCAATGAAACAACGTGTTAGGTAATATTCTAACACTCAGATCACATTTATCTGGATGAATCCATCCTTAATATGTTGATTTCAGTGTATACCAGGCAGTAAATTTTTATAGATGGTCATTAAGTCCTGGGGGAAAGAGTGCCCCTAGATGAATAATCCAATATTTTTCTTTGCGGTTGAGGATACTGTGCCAACCCTGCATATTGCTCCTGTCCCCAGTAATTTTATCAATAACCATGAACATAAATTTGGCATTTGGATGTTTGATAGTATGTCTATACAAAGCATTGGTATTGTTTTTGTTTTTAATATCACTCCTATGTTCACCCATCCTAATCCTTAGTGAGCGTGATGTTTGCCCAACATAAAATGCCGAGCACTGGCATGTGGCCAAATAAACAACCCAAGTACTGGAACAATTGCCAAAACCCCTTAGGTCATACACTTTACTTGTGTTGGCACTACTGAACTGTTTTAAGTTGCTTACCTGATTACAGGATGAACAATGGCCATATGGAAATGTACCCAAGAGTTGATCACCTGATATGGTCAACTGTTTATATTTGGCCCCTCCACTCTCCTTATGTTTGTAGTGAGAGAATATTGCTCCCAGCGTTCTACCCCTTCTGTACGAGAACTGACATTTTGGTCCCAATATTTGCCTTAACTGGTTATTGGCCAGCAAAATATTCCAATTGGCATCTAGAATATTCCTGATGACATTATGATTTCTACCATATGTAGTCACAAATCTGAGTGCGGATTCCACAGTAATTTGTGATGACTGCTTGTATTTGAGTAAAGTGTTTCTGTCTTGTTTTTCTGACCATGTACTGGCTGAATGGACATCAAAGGGATGGTATCCCCTCTCCAAGAATCTATTCTCCGGCTTCCTTAAAATCCAACCTAGTGGAACTGATATGTTTAATCCTAAGAAACTGTGATTTCTGTATGTTGCGGATGGTGTGACGTGGATGCATACTAGATACATGTAATAAAGTGTTGTATTGTGGATATTTTCTGTGAATTTTAGTATTCAATGTGTGATCATGATTTCTGTAGACTGTAACGTCAAGAAAGTCAATTGTTTATAGATCAAATGTAATTGTAAACTGTATACCCCAAATTTTGTCATTGAGATACTCGACAAATTCAAGTAAGTATGTGGAATCAGCACGCCACACCATCCAACAATCATCTAGGTATCTTCGCCATATATCAATTTCCACTATATATATATATATATATATGTTGTGTAATAGATTATCTATAACGCATTCTTCAAAATAAGCCATAAATAGATCGGCATAGATCGGAGCAAAGGATGCACCCATGGCAGTTCCTTGCAGTTGCCAGTAACATTCCCCTTGAAAATAAAACATGTTTTTATTGAGTACGTGTTCAGCCATACAGATAATAAGGGTATTGAAGCCAAGTGAATATAGATTAGTCTTCTCCAACCAATATTGTAGAGCCTGTAATCCCGCCCAATGGGGTATACTGGTGTATAGGGATTTTACGTCCAGCGTACACATGAGCCAGTGTGGCTCCAATTGAGTATCTTGTAATATTTGTAAAAATTCTGTAGTGTCCTGTATTCTAGCTCTAACTTCCTTCAATAGTGGTTTTAATTGTACTGTCAAGAACACAGAAAGTGGTTCAGTGAGTGAGCCAATACCTGCAACAATTGGTCTGCCTGGTGGGTTAGAAAAGATTTATGAATTTTTGGAAGTAGGTACAAGATTTGTTTTTGTGGATCTGTCACTGTAAGGTGTTGGGCTGTATTTGAGGTAATAATACCCTCCTCAACCGCCAAATTAAGAAATGAATCTATTTCTTTCTTAAAATTCCTAGTGGGGTCAATCCCCATATGCATATAGCACTTCCTGTCTGACAGTTGTTCCATGCCCTCATTAATGTAATAATTCATGTTAAGAATCACCACTGCTCCACCCTTGTCTGCAGGTAATATCACAATATTTTGATTATACCTGAGTTCCGTTAGAGCAATTCTCTCAGATATACTAATATTCTGCTTTATGATGTGTGATTCAGACTGAGGGAAATGTAGGTCATGTAGAACAGACTGTTGGAATATGGCCACATGTTTATTCATAGGTGGTTGAAATTGGGATTTGTGCAGAAGATCTTTGGAGTAAGATGAATTATCATCTGAAAAAAATATTTTCAGGTTAAGATTGCGACAAAAATTCATGACATCAGATACAATATTGTATTCGTAACAAAAAAAGCTTGGTACAAAACCCAATCCTTTATTTAGTAAATTTTGTTGTTCATCCATTAAAACAGTATCAGATAGGTTTAATACATTCAAATAGTTAATGACTATTGTCTGAGTAGTGTTGTTATCAGCCCTTCCATTGATTCTGTACCAGTTTCTATGTTTATGTTTGCGGCCCCCCCGCCGCTTGCCCCTTTGTCTAAAGGGATATTGGTATTGGACCTTTTACGCATAAGGGATCCATGTGTGGGTGCACTGTCAGTATAAGAGGACTCCTCCCCCGAAGTGCTGGTGTAAGATTTAACAGGGTGTTTGAGAATGGATCTGGGTCTCTTTCTGGTTCTGTTTCCAGCCGATCCAAAATTAGTTTCATCAAATCTAACAGATCTCTGGATATCAAAAGGGTGTCCCCTCTTGTAATCCATAATGTCTCTGTTGAATTTTTTGATTTTTCTTTCTTTAGTTAACTTCTCGTATGAGGCTAGCTCTTTGGAAAGCCTGGCCACCGCATTATCATAAATTGAAAGCGAATGATACTTTTTGCATTCTGCACTAATGCTTTTTACCTCAGTTATATTTGCATCTATAGCTCTCTCATAGTATGAGGCCAGAATTTTGACAAAACTCATGGAACCTTCTTGTAGTGCTTGATTCCATTCTGTGGTTAGTCTCTCTTCAGATCTACTAACCATAGAAAGACCTCGGGGTGCTATATTCTTGTGAATATATGCGCAAAATAGCCTTAAGTGCCAAATGTTGGCTCTTAGACTTTTTAATCCCTTGCCCAGGTTTTGAAAGGCCAATTCACATCCATCTGATGTATTAAGATTTGTGATATTTGAGTTATTGCTTGAGACTTGTTCAACACCAAACACCCCAATATCATCTCGATCAGCACATAACCCATCCAATATATTATCAAGATCCATAATTGAGATACAAATAAATAACAGCCAATATAAATAGGCCAAACTGTTCAAAAAACTAAACTAAACTTTGTATTTGGGATGGCCAAATCCTAGATAATTTCAAAATGTCTGATATGGGCCAGGCTGCCAAATATAAAAAAGAAAGACACAAAGCTAGAAGCAGAACCAGAGAGAGTCCTGATCCATGCCAAACAGCACACAAAACTTGTGAGTAGTGGAGTTAGTTCATTTGGGTTCATGGTTAAGCCTTAATGGCTGTGAGACATAGGTGTGTGGACTATGCATTGTATGTGGTGTGGAGGTCTGTGGAGATTGCGTGTGTTTTTGCCTCATGGTCTCCTTTGTTTGGGTATGTTTTTGTTGAGGACCTCTGCATATGTGGGAGTGTACTAAACAAACTAAAAACTGAATGAATGATATCCAAACTGCCCAAGATGTAATTCCAGTTTTAATCCAAACGCACAAAAACAGAGAGCACAACAAAGCAGCAGCACCAATTCACCAATATCCTTATTACTAATAAATGTCAATATGTCATACTCATTTTTTGTCAGGTTAAATTTTGTTTCATGCTCTCTATGCCTATAATGTTCCCTAAATTCCTGCTCACAAATGTGTTCAAAAGTTGCCACAACCTGATTCATACCAGGATTGTATAAACTAGATTTTTTTAAAATTCTAGCATCTCTGTTTTGAGTAATGTTAGTTGTGTCTATCCCGACATTCATCTTAAGGTTCATCTTGCGAGTAAAAAGTTTTAAATCTATTAAAGAATCTACAATGTTCCCCCTCCTACTTGGCACAAAGTTGAATCCCTTAGACAAAAAATCAGCATGTTTAATACCAATATCAATATTTGAATAATTGTACACCTTGAAATCTTTCCTTGTGTTTGTTATTACCTTAGGTTTACTTAGTACCCCTTCACAATAAACTGAAATAACTGAGGTACTATCCTCATGAAATAATTCCTCATAAAAGTTTACAGTGCACTTTGCGTCTAAATTTGAACACATGTATTCTTCGAACAAATTGTTTTGTGTATTTAAATGGTCGACAACTAACATTGAATTAATATTGTCAATACAACTACCATCTCCTTTGTTAATTACAGTCAGTGATGTTAATGTACCTTGATCTGTATAATTTTCAGTCTCTATATTATCACCATTTTCTTTCTCCTTTTGGACCTTAAAATCATTAAATGGCAAATGCGTGCTTAAATTCATCAAAACAGTATCATACGTCATGTTATTGTCAGTTGTAATATTCATTACATCGTTACAAACATAATTAACAAGACCATATGCATCACTGTGACTTCTCAAAAAATTTTTTTTGACACAACGTACCCCTGAAACTGTTTCCACTAATCCTGGAGGGACAGGCAACAGTGAGTCTTGTGAATTGGACTGTTCAAATATGGGTAAATCTAATGCTAATATTCGTGACAACACACACTTGTTGCAATTTAGGGACAAGTGGAAAGAAAACCAATACGAGTTTCAACAAAATAGTGTCCCAATTACTAAAAGAAAGCATGTGCAAGCGAGATCTTTAATGGATCTTATGGCAATGTTCGAGAAAAAGCTATTTAAATTAAAGAGAACATACATTGAAAACAGTTACCTTAACAGAAATATAGAGTTAAGGATGGTACCTAAGGGCCTACGGGTCTGGCGTTACCCTAATGGATGTGATAAACATCCGGAAATGATAACAGAATTGCACCAACTTTTTGATGAAACCGGTATTAAAATCTTGGGGCTGATGGTAAAATATAAGAACAAAAAAATTGATCAACTACTGGAAGAACTTGATGATCTAAACAACAAAATCACCCAAGATTTGTTGTTTGAACAACATTATAACAATTATGTACACCTCATCACAGACATAGAGAAGAGTTGTGAGGCAATATACAACAAAAAATTGTCCAAAATACAACGTGACATTGAAATATATGAGAAAGGGTGCATTTACCCATTTCACGATAAAGAAATATCGAAGCAAACTGAGTCAGGCATCACAGCCTATCGGAAGCGAAGGCGGGATGACGTCAACGAGCGTGAACAACCATATGAGGATATCAACCGTTGTGAACGTGAGGAGGACCCTTTAGGAGAGGGTCTAAGGCATTCGGAATGCCTGCGGAACCAGGGAATCGATCACAAGGAGCATCAAGCAGCCTGAATGGGGGCGCGAGCGAAAAACAAGACTACGAGTGGCTCACAAAAGGGATAGACAAAAGTTCTAAGAGGGCAGTAAGTACGCCTTCTAAGTTGGTAGTTGCCAATTACTGCGTTAATCATTTGGACACTGAGACAGTTTATAGTGCATCTAAAGTAGACACTAATTTATTAACTTTCGGTGACTATGGTAATTTATAGTTTAATAATGAAATTGTTTCACCAATAAGTTTAAACAACAACGGTAATAACGATAGTATGAACATATTGTTGGATACTTACAACGGGTCTTTTGAAAATGTTTTTGATCAAAAAGATGCATTTTCAAGCATTGCTACTCCTGGTATCAGAGAGGGAGGGGGTAATTTTTTGAGAAGTCACAGTGATGCATATGGTCTTGTTAATTATGTTTGTAATGATGTAATGAATATTACAACTGACAATAACATGACGTATGATACTGTTTTGATGAATTTAAGCACGCATTTGCCATTTAATGATTTTAAGGTCCAAAAGGAGAAAGAAAATGGTGATAATATAGAGACTGAAAATTATACAGATCAAGGTACATTAACATCACTGACTGTAATTAACAAAGGAGATGGTAGTTGTATTGACAATATTAATTCAATGTTAGTTGTCGACCATTTAAATACACAAAACAATTTGTTCGAAGAATACATGTGTTCAAATTTAGACGCAGAGTGCACTGTAAACTTTTATGAGGAATTATTTCATGAGGATAGTACCTCAGTTATTTCAGTTTATTGTGAAGGGTACTAAGTAAACCTAAGGTAATAACAAACACAAGGAAAGATTTCAAGGTGTACAATTATTCAAATATTGATATTGGTATTAAACATGCTGATTTTTTGTCTAAGAGATTCAACTTTGTGCCAAGTAGGAGGGAACATTGTAGATTCTTTAATAGATTTAAAACTTTTTACTAAGATGAACCTTAAGATGAATGTCGGGATAGACACAACTAACATTACTCAAAACAGAGATGCTAGAATTTTAAAAAAATCTAGTTTATACAATCCTGGTATGAATCAGGTTGTGGCAACTTTTGAACACATTTGTGAGCAGGAATTTAGGGAACATTATAGGCATAGAGAGCATGAAACAAAATTTAACCTGACAAAAAATGAGTATGACATATTGACATTTATTAGCAATAAGGATATTGGTGAATTGGTGCTGCTGCTTTGTTGTGCTCTCTGTTTTTGTGCATTTGGATTAAAACTGGAATTACATCTTGGGCAGTTTGGATATCGTTCATTCAGTTTTTAGTTTGTTTAGTACTATTCAGTACTGTTTTTGGTTCCTAGTTGTGTCCACATGGAGGACGGTACTCCTACTGCTGACATTATGGTTTTGCTCCAACACATACATGAGCAGCTTGGTGAGCACACGATACAGATCCAAAAACTGATGGAAAAAGGAAATTCTGGGATTTTACCAGCATCTGGTAGCAGCTTGGGGTTGCCTTTGACACAATGTACCCCTGAAACTGTTTCCACTAATCCTGGAGGGACAGGCAACAGTGAGTCTTGTGAATTGGACTGTTCAAATATGGGTAAATCTAATGCTAATATTCGTGACAACACACACTTGTTGCAATTTAGGGACAAGTGGAAAGAAAACCAATACGAGTTTCAACAAAATAGTGTCCCAATTACTAAAAGAAAGCATGTGCAAGCGAGATCTTTAATGGATCTTATGGCAATGTTCGAGAAAAAGCTATTTAAATTAAAGAGAACATACATTGAAAACAGTTACCTTAACAGAAATATAGAGTTAAGGATGGTACCTAAGGGCGTACGGGTCTGGTGTTACCCTAATTGATGTGATAAACATCCGAAATGATAACAGAATTGCACCAACTTTTGATGAAACCGTATTAAAATCTTGGGGCTGATGGTAAAATATAACAACAAAAAAATTGATCAACTACTGGAAGAACTTGATGATCTAAACAACAAAATCACCCAAGATTTGTTGTTTGAACAACATTATAACAATTATGTACACCTCATCACAGACATAGAGAAGAGTTGTGAGGCAATATACAACAAAAAATTGTCCAAAATACAACGTGACATTGAAATATATGAGAAAGGGTGCATTTACCCGTTTCACGATAAAGAAATATCGAAGCAAACTGAGTCAGGCATCACAGCCTATCGGAAGCGAAGGCAGGATGACGTCAACGAGCGTGAACAACCATATGAGGATATCAACCGTTGTGAACGTGAGGAGGACCCTTTAGGAGAGGGTCTAAGGTGTTCGGAACGCCTGCGGAACCAGGGAATCGATCACGAGGAGCATCAAGCAGCCTGGATGGGGGCGAGCTAAAACAAGACTACGAGTGGCTCACAAAAGGGATGGACAAAAGTTCTAAAAGGGCAGTAAGTACGCCTTCTAAGTTGGTAGTTGCCAATTACTGCGTTAATCATTTGGACACTGAGACAGTTTATAGTGCATCTAAAGTAGACACTAATTTATTAACTTTCGGTGACTACGGTAATTTACAGTTTAGCAATGAAATTGTTTCACCAATAAGTTTAAACAACAACGGTAATAACGATAGTATGAACATATTGTTGGATACTTACAACGGGTCTTTTGAAAATGTTTTTGATCAAAAGATGCATTTTCAAGCATTGCTACTCCTGGTATCAGAGAGGGAGGGGTAATTTTTGAGAAGTCACAGTGATGCATATGGTCTTGTTAATTATGTTTGTAACGATGTAATGAATATTACAACTGACAATAACATGACGTATGATACTGTTTTGATTAATTTAAGCACGCATTTGCCATTTAATGATTTTAAGGTCCAAAAGGAGAAAGAAAATGGTGATAATATAGAGACTGAAAATTATACAGATCAAGGTACATTAACATCACTGACTGTAATTAACAAAGGAGATGGTAGTTGTATTGACAATATTAATTCAATGTTAGTTGTCGACCATTTAAATACACAAAACAATTTGTTCGAAGAATACATGTGTTCAAATTTAGACGCAGAGTGCACTGTAAACTTTTATGAGGAATTATTTCATGAGGATAGTACCTCAGTTATTTCAGTTTATTGTGAAGGGGTACTAAGTAAACCTAAGGTAATAACAAACACAAAGAAAGATTTCAAGGTGTACAATTATTCAAATATTGATATTGGTATTAAACATGCTGATTTTTTGTCTAAGGGATTCAACTTTGTGCCAAGTAGGAGGGGGAACATTGTAGATTCTTTAATAGATTTAAAACTTTTTACTCGCAAGATGAACCTTAAGATGAATGTCGGGATAGACACAACTAACATTACTCAAAACAGAGATGCTAGAATTTTAAAAAAATCTAGTTTATACAATCCTGGTATGAATCAGGTTGTGGCAACTTTGAACACATTTGTGAGCAGGAATTTAGGGAACATTATAGGCATAGAGAGCATGAAACAAAATTTAACCTGACAAAAAATGAGTATGACATATTGACATTTATTAGTAATAAGGATATTGGTGAATTGGTGCTGCTGCTTTGTTGTGCTCTCTGTTTTTGTGCGTTTGGATTAAAACTGGAATTACATCTTGGGCAGTTTGGATATCGTTCATTCAGTTTTAGTTTGTTTAGTACTATTCAGTACTGTTTTTGGTTCCTAGTTGTGTCCACATGGAGGACGGTACTCCTACTGCTGACATTATGGTTTTGCTCCAACACATACATGAGCAGCTTGGTGAGCACACGATACAGATCCAAAAACTGATGGAAAAAGGAAATTCTGGGATTTTACCAGCATCTGGTAGCAGCTTGGGGTTGCCTTTGACACAACGTACCCTGAAACTGTTTCCACTAATCCTGGAGGGACAGGCAACAGTGAGTCTTGTGAATTGGACTGTTCAAATATGGGTAAATCTAATGCTAATATTCGTGACAACACACACTTGTTGCAATTTAGGGACAAGTGGAAAGAAACCAATACGAGTTTCAACAAAATAGTGTCCCAATTACTAAAAGAAAGCATGTGCAAGCGAGATCTTTAATGGATCTTATGGCAATGTTCGAGAAAAAGCTATTTAAATTAAAGAGAACATACATTGAAAACAGTTACCTTAACAGAAATATAGAGTTAAGGATGGTACCTAAGGGCGACGGGTCTGGCGTTACCCTAATGGATGTGATAAACATCCGGAAATGATAACAGAATTGCACCAACTTTTTGATGAAACCGGTATTAAAATCTTGGGGCTTATGGTAAAATATAACAACAAAAAAATTGATCAACTACTGGAAGAACTTGATGATCTAAACAACAAAATCACCCAAGATTTGTTGTTTGAACAACATTATAACAATTATGTACACCTCATCACAGACATAGAGAAGAGTTGTGAGGCAATATACAACAAAAAATTGTCCAAAATACAACGTGACATTGAAATATATGAGAAAGGGTGCATTTACCCATTTCACGATAAAGAAATATCGAAGCAAACTGAGTCAGGCATCACAGCCTATCGGAAGCGAAGGCAGGATGACGTCAACGAGCGTGAACAACCATATGAGGATATCAACCATTGTGAACATGAGGAGGACCCTTTAGGAGAGGGTCTAAGGTGTTCGAACGCCTATGAACCAGGGAATCGATCACGAGGAGCATCAAGCAGCCTGGATGGGGGCGCGAGCGAAAAACAAGACTACGAGTGGCTCACAAAAGGGATGGACAAAAGTTCTAAAAGGGCAGTAAGTACGCCTTCTAAGTTGGTAGTTGCCAATTACTGCTAATCATTTGGACACTGAGACAGTTTATAGTGCATCTAAAGTAGACACTAATTTATTAACTTTCGGTGACTACGGTAATTTACAGTTTAGCAATGAAATTGTTTCACCAATAAGTTTAAACAACAACGGTAATAACGATAGTATGAACATATTGTTGGATACTTACAACGGGTCTTTTGAAAATGTTTTTGATCAAAGATGCATTTTCAAGCATTGCTACTCCTGGTATCAGAGAGGGAGGGGTAATTTTTGAGAAGTCACAGTGATGCATATGGTCTTGTTAATTATGTTTGTAATGATGTAATGAATATTACAACTGACAATAACATGACGTATGATACTGTTTTGATGAATTTAAGCACGCATTTGCCATTTAATGATTTTAAGGTCCAAAAGGAGAAAGAAAATGGTGATAATATAGAGACTGAAAATTATACAGATCAAGGTACATTAACATCACTGACTGTAATTAACAAAGGAGATGGTAGTTGTATTGACAATATTAATTCAATGTTAGTTGTCGACCATTTAAATACACAAAACAATTTGTTCAAGAATACATGTGTTCAAATTTAGACGAGAGTGCACTGTAAACTTTTATGAGGAATTATTTCATGAGGATAGTACCTCAGTTATTTCAGTTTATTGTGAAGGGGTACTAAGTAAACCTAAGGTAATAACAAACACAAGGAAAGATTTCAAGGTGTACAATTATTCAAATATTGATATTGGTATTAAACATGCTGATTTTTTGTCTAAGAGATTCAACTTTGTGCCAAGTAGGAGGGGGAACATTGTAGATTCTTTAATAGATTTAAAACTTTTTACTGCAAGATGAACCTTAAGATGAATGTCGAGATAGACACAACTAACATTACTCAAAACAGAGATGCTAGAATTTTAAAAAAATCTAGTTTATACAATCCTGGTATGAATCAGGTTGTGGCAACTTTTGAACACATTTGTGAGCAGGAATTTAGGGAACATTATAGGCATAGAGAGCATGAAACAAAATTTAACCTGACAAAAAATGAGTATGACATATTGACATTTATTAGCAATAAGGATATTGGTGAATTGGTGCTGCTGCTTTGTTGTGCTCTCTGTTTTTGTGCATTTGGATTAAAACTGGAATTACATCTTGGGCAGTTTGGATATCGTTCATTCAGTTTTTAGTTTGTTTAGTACTATTCAGTACTGTTTTTGGTTCCTAGTTGTGTCCACATGGAGGACGGTACTCCTACTGCTGACATTATGGTTTTGCTCCAACACATACATGAGCAGCTTGGTGAGCACACGATACAGATCCAAAAACTGATGGAAAAGGAAATTCTGGGATTTTACCAGCATCTGGTAGCAGCTTGGGGTTGCCTTTGACACAATGTACCCCTGAAACTGTTTCCACTAATCCTGGAGGGACAGGCAACAGTGAGTCTTGTGAATTGGACTGTTCAAATATGGGTAAATCTAATGCTAATATTCGTGACAACACACACTTGTTGCAATTTAGGGACAAGTGGAAAGAAAACCAATACGAGTTTCAACAAAATAGTGTCCCAATTACTAAAAGAAAGCATGTGCAAGCGAGATCTTTAATGGATCTTATGGCAATGTTCGAGAAAAAGCTATTTAAATTAAAGAGAACATACATTGAAAACAGTTACCTTAACAGAAATATAGAGTTAAGGATGGTACCTAAGGGCGTACGGGTCTGGTGTTACCCTAATTGATGTGATAAACATCCGGAAATGATAACAGAATTGCACCAACTTTTTGATTAAACCGGTATTAAAATCTTGGGGCTGATGGTAAAATATAACAACAAAAAAATTGATCAACTACTGGAAGAACTTGATGATCTAAACAACAAAATCACCCAAGATTTGTTGTTTGAACAACATTATAACAATTATGTACACCTCATCACAGACATAGAGAAGAGTTGTGAGGCAATATACAACAAAAAATTGTCCAAAATACAACGTGACATTGAAATATATGAGAAAGGGTGCATTTACCCGTTTCACGATAAAGAAATATCGAAGCAAACTGAGTCAGGCATCACAGCCTATCGGAAGCGAAGGCAGGATGACGTCAACGAGCGTGAACAACCATATGAGGATATCAACTGTTGTGAACGTATGGAGGACCCTTTAGGAGAGGGTCTAAGGTGTTCGGAACGCCTGCGGAACCAGGGAATCGATCACGAGGAGCATCAAGCAGCCTGGATGGGGGCGCGAGCGAAAAACAAGACTACGAGTGGCTCACAAAAGGGATGGACAAAAGTTCTAAAAGGGCAGTAAGTACGCCTTCTAAGTTGGTAGTTGCCAATTACTGCGTTAATCATTTGGACACTGAGACAGTTTATAGTGCATCTAAAGTAGACACTAATTTATTAACTTTCGGTGACTACGGTAATTTACAGTTTAGCAATGAAATTGTTTCACCAATAAGTTTAAACAACAACGGTAATAACGATAGTATGAACATATTGTTGGATACTTACAACGGGTCTTTTGAAAATGTTTTTGATCAAAAAGATGCATTTTCAAGCATTGCTACTCCTGGTATCAGAGAGGGAGGGGGTAATTTTTTGAGAAGTCACAGTGATGCATATGGTCTTGTTAATTATGTTTGTAACGATGTAATGAATATTACAACTGACAATAACATGACGTATGATACTGTTTTGATGAATTTAAGCACGCATTTGCCATTTAATGATTTTAAGGTCCAAAAGGAGAAAGAAAATGGTGATAATATAGAGACTGAAAATTATACAGATCAAGGTACATTAACATCACTGACTGTAATTAACAAAGGAGATGGTAGTTGTATTGACAATATTAATTCAATGTTAGTTGTCGACCATTTAAATACACAAAACAATTTGTTCGAAGAATACATGTGTTCAAATTTAGACGCAGAGTGCACTGTAAACTTTATGAGGAATTATTTCATGAGGATAGTACCTCAGTTATTTCAGTTTATTGTGAAGGGGTACTAAGTAAACCTAAGGTAATAACAAACACAAAGAAAGATTTCAAGGTGTACAATTATTCAAATATTGATATTGGTATTAAACATGCTGATTTTTTGTCTAAGGGATTCAACTTTGTGCCAAGTAGGAGGGGGAACATTGTAGATTCTTTAATAGATTTAAAACTTTTTACTGCAAGATGAACCTTAAGATGAATGTCGGGATAGACACAACTAACATTACTCAAAACAGAGATGCTAGAATTTTAAAAAAATCTAGTTTATACAATCCTGGTATGAATCAGGTTGTGGCAACTTTTGAACACATTTGTGAGCAGGAATTTAGGGAACATTATAGGCATAGAGAGCATGAAACAAAATTTAACCTGACAAAAAATGAGTATGACATATTGACATTTATTAGTAATAAGGATATTGGTGAATTGGTGCTGCTGCTTTGTTGTGCTCTCTGTTTTTGTGCGTTTGGATTAAAACTGGAATTACATCTTGGGCAGTTTGGATATCGTTCATTCAGTTTTTAGTTTGTTTAGTACTATTCAGTACTGTTTTTGGTTCCTAGTTGTGTCCACATGGAGGACGGTACTCCTACTGCTGACATTATGGTTTTGCTCCAACACATACATGAGCAGCTTGGTGAGCACACGATACAGATCCAAAAACTGATGGAAAAAGGAAATTCTGGGATTTTACCAGCATCTGGTAGCAGCTTGGGGTTGCCTTTGACACAACGTACCCCTGAAACTGTTTCCACTAATCCTGGAGGGACAGGCAACAGTGAGTCTTGTGAATTGGACTGTTCAAATATGGGTAAATCTAATGCTAATATTCGTGACAACACACACTTGTTGCAATTTAGGGACAAGTGGAAAGAAAACCAATACGAGTTTCAACAAAATAGTGTCCCAATTACTAAAAGAAAGCATGTGCAAGCGAGATCTTTAATGGATCTTATGGCAATGTTCGAGAAAAAGCTATTTAAATTAAAGAGAACATACATTGAAAACAGTTACCTTAACAGAAATATAGAGTTAAGGATGGTACCTAAGGGCGTACGGGTCTGGCGTTACCCTAATGGATGTGATAAACATCCGGAAATGATAACAGAATTGCACCAACTTTTTGATGAAACCGGTATTAAAATCTTGGGGCTTATGGTAAAATATAACAACAAAAAAATTGATCAACTACTGGAAGAACTTGATGATCTAAACAACAAAATCACCCAAGATTTGTTGTTTGAACAACATTATAACAATTATGTACACCTCATCACAGACATAGAGAAGAGTTGTGAGGCAATATACAACAAAAAATTGTCCAAAATACAACGTGACATTGAAATATATGAGAAAGGGTGCATTTACCCGTTTCACGATAAAGAAATATCGAAGCAAACTGAGTCAGGCATCACAGCCTATCGGAAGCGAAGGCAGGATGACGTCAACGAGCGTGAACAACCATATGAGGATATCAACCATTGTGAACGTGAGGAGGACCCTTTAGGAGAGGGTCTAAGGTGTTCGGAACGCCTGCGGAACCAGGGAATCGATCACGAGGAGCATCAAGCAGCCTGGATGGGGGCGCGAGCGAAAAACAAGACTACGAGTGGCTAGATTCTTTAATAGATTTAAAACTTTTTACTCGCAAGATGAACCTTAAGATGAATGTCGGGATAGACACAACTAACATTACAGAGATGCTAGAATTTTAAAAAAATCTAGTTTATACAATCCTGGTATGAATCAGGTTGTGGCAACTTTTGAA
Organism: Protopterus annectens; assembly: GCF_019279795.1. Lineage (NCBI taxonomy): Eukaryota > Metazoa > Chordata > Ceratodontiformes > Protopteridae > Protopterus > Protopterus annectens. The sequence goes on from NC_056744.1 coordinate 1,410,803,681, forward strand.
CACATTTGTGAGCAGGAATTTAGGGAACATTTTAGGCATAGAGAGCATGAAACAAAATTTAACCTGACAAAAAATGAGTATGACATATTGACATTTATTAGTAATAAGGATATTGGTGAATTGGTGCTGCTGCTTTGTTGTGCTCTCTGTTTTTGTGCGTTTGGATTAAAACTGGAATTACATCTTGGGCAGTTTGGATATCGTTCATTCAATTTTTAGTTTGTTTAGTACTATTCAGTACTGTTTTTGGTTCCTATTTGTGGGAGTGTGTTGTGTAGGTATGGATAGTGTCTGAGGTGTAATGATTGTGTTGACAACCTTCTCAGTGCCAGTTATACTGCCTGGTGATGGAGAGAGAAAAGACTCTAGGTTCCTAATGTAATTGCATCTGTTGCAAATTGTGTTCCTAGGGGCTGGTAGTAGTAGATGGTTGTGTACATGAGGCAGTTGCTACACTGTCTCAGAATGCCCATAACAGCCATACTGGCAACAGAAACTGTACAAAATTGGCCATCCATATTTGTCAGAATCTGAGGGAGAAAGGCCAAGGAGAACTAAGGTTCATACTAGGCTATCTGCCCTAGGGCATTTATAAGCCTAGCCAGAGTGTGTTTGGCTTTCGCCACCCATTTTAAATTAATTTTGCTATGCCCTTTTTCGAGGTTAGTATACTGTGCCTTTGTCTAACAGTGACACAGAAGTGATACCCGGGGTAAACCTACGATCTCCCATCCACTCATCAAGATTCCTCTTGAAGAGAGGCAATGAGGGACTCTGCCTAACCTGGACTGGGATTTTATTCCAGAGTGAAGGGGGCCTCTGGGTTATGAATCTGTCCCTCCAGCATGTCCTATTTATTTCAGTGGTGAGGTTCAAGTCTCTCGAGTGCGTAGCTCGATGGGATTTGGATTTTCTGAGGTGTAGCATGTCCATTAATTCCGGGTTGGACATGGCTTTATACGTCAGGCACAGATCGCCTCTAAGCAGGCGGTATGTCACTGAGTAGAGCTGGAGTTTCTTTAACCGGGCAGTATATGGCATCTGTTTGAGCCCTTTGATCCTCTTGGTGAGGTACTTTTGGGGTCTTTCCAGTTGCTGCAGGTGTCTGGTAAGGTACATCCCAAAAGGGGCATTGTACTCAATTATGGGCCTGATGAGGGATGAATAAAGAGGCACGATGACCTCCCCTGATGTAGATGTGAATCCCTTCATGATTAGGTGGGCTATATAAAATGTTTTTCTAACCACTTTGGCCACGTGGTTGTCAAATGAGAGATTGCTATCAACTTGGGTCCCCAGGTCCTTAATTACTTCTTCCGTACTTAATGGATTACCACCTATGTGGTAATTTGTGGGCACTTTGTTTTTTGCCAAAGGGGATGACTATACACTTTTTGGCGTTTAGCTTGAGGCCATGGCTCTGGCACCAGTTGTCTGTTTCTATGAGGCCCTTTTGGAGGATGCGTGTGTCAGCTGGAGAGTTGATTATGGTGCCTAGTTTGCAGTCATCTGCGAACTTGGTCAGCCACAGTCCTTCCGCGTTGGCCTGTACCTCCGAGAAATATATACCGAACAACAGAGGTCCCAGGACTGAGCCTTGTGGGACGCCACTTGTAACTGGTTTGGAGTCTGACATGGCTCCAGCAATTCTAACCATGTGGGTTCTGTCCATGAGCCAGTTTGCAACCCATCTAGTGACATAGGGGTTTATATTTAAGCTGGTGAGCTTATCTATAATGCCCGATTGGGGTATTGTATCGAAGGCTTTTGCGAGGTCCAGGTAGGCTGTGTGGACCACCTTCCCCTTGTCAATGGCCTTGGTGACTGTTTCAAAGAAATCGACCAGGTTTAAGAGGCAGGATCTGCCCTTAACAAAGCCGAACTGGGTAGGATCCAGTGTCTGTAGGTCCCCAATATCTTTATTTATGAGGTCCATGATGATCCTTTCCATAGCTTTGCAGTGACTTCAATCACTGTTGTTTTGAGGGTAAGGGGTAGGCCTAAAGCCCAAGTCCTTAAACCAAAACTAAGAGGCTTAGAATGACACTTACAATTTAAACAGGCTATAAACAAGCAGTAATAAATGCAACAGAAAGGATGCAAATGGGGGCGGAGCCTAGATGGTTACCTGAAAGCAGCACTTTTTTGGAGCTCCACAAAACTACTTTAAAAAACAGGAAAATAATGAATTTTTTCTAGAAAACAACTGTCAAATATTGTTGATTAACTTCTTTACTACCAGTATATTAACTCTAGAATATATTCATCAAAATTTTCCTGTCAGAAATGTCTGAAGTTTAAACTTCTACTGTGAAAATGAGTGGCTCAAAGAACACTCACTCAGAAACTCCTCCGAAAAAAGAAATCCAGCTGATGTCCTCTATATTACAAGAGTTATCTTTGAAAATGGACAGCTTCAAGGACAATTTAGAAAATCTAAAAGAAAGCTGTCAAAAACAAACTGAAACCTTTAACGAATTATTACAACATCAAAGCAAAATATATATCAAAGCGTCATTATGTGATATAGACGGGAGGCTTAAAGAGGAAGAAATCCAGGGTGATTTTCTTCTGCAACAAAATAAGTGGCTTATTAACAAGGTAGATGATTAGGAACACAGAGAAAGGAGAACTAATATAAGAATCTTTGGGTTACCTGAGATGACTGAAGGTGATGATATTATTTTATTTTTAAATTCCTGGTTACCTGACTTCTTAGACCTAAAGGAAGGTTTCTCTTGTGGTATAGAAAGAGCACATAGAGCTATAGGAAAACCTATTCCTTCCTCATCTATCTCCACAACTAGATCTATTGTAGTAAAATTTCTTTCTTATCTAGACAAAGAACTAGTTCTCAAATCTGCTTGGAGGAAAAGTCCGTTGAAATACAAGCAGAATCAAATCAGATTTGATAATGGTTATTCCTCCGGGGTTCTAGAAATGAGGAAAATACCTGGGCACTTGTGAATTTACTTAAACAAAATAAAATAAAATAAAAGCCCAACTCGCATATTCTGCAAAAATAAGGATTTTTTTTTTTCAAATGAAATGAAGACTTTTAATGACAATGAGGAAGCAACCACCTTCATCAAAAACAACAACATAATAACAACTCCATAAGATATGGACTGGTCTTCATCCACCTCTCTGAAAAGATCCCCTGAGAAAAATACTTGGACTGATGTGAAGGAAAAAAAGCAAAGAACTGAATCAAAAAGCATTACTTCTCCTGCTTCTCTCAAAGAATCAACTAAAACTTGAGACTCTTGCTAAAGGTAAAAAAACTATGTTCAGTCTTTTTTATTTTCTCAATTGTTTTACCCTTTCTATGAAATATTTATTTCCACTGTTTTTTTTCTTTTTTCTCTCATTTAAATTCATATAAGTACTTAATATTGAATTATTACTATAAATGCAATAGTCTGATAGCAACAACCAAACTAACATGGCTATTTCAATACTTGACTGGGGGTGGGGAACTGGAGGGAAGTGGTATATGCGAGAAACATCTGATAACATCTCTTGAGTGTTGAAAATGTAGCAGTCAAACTGCATAAGCTATATATGCTTTCATTGTGATTGTAGTAGTGAGTGACATTTGGGTTGATTGCAGATGTGTGTTTCATTTCTGTGATGAAACACGCTTCTAGGGATAAATCTGAATATGGGTTAGTATTCGTGGGCTCACAAAAACAAGCAAAGTCTTGGTTATTTCAGTTAAATTCCCCATAGTCAAACGTGCAATGTTCTCAGAACCTGAGAATTGTCAACAGCTTTCTCAGTGTCCCTCGCGAGCCTACAAATGCGTTTATCACATTGTAATGAGTCAGAGGGGTTCGCTCATCCCTTTAGTCGCAAAATGCACTTTCTCCACATAAGTTCAATGTTACAAGTGGGATATTTAAATCTAAGGGGAAGGAGAAATAAAAGAAAGAAAGGAAAGGGAAAGTTGAGACAATGATCGAGAGTCAAGCTATTTCACTTACTGTTATTTGTTTATGTAGGTTCAGAAACTTTCTCTCTGGTATCTCGTCATGTACGTCTGTCTTTTTTTTTTTTAATTTAGAATTCCATGATGCATAATTTTAAGGAATACTGTCATAGTAAAGGCAACTCTCATTTGCAAGCCAAAAAGAAGCACATTAGGGATGTAACATCACACTGTACTTGCCCTCATGCACTTCCTCATTCTATTAAAGAGACAAAAGGTCTCTTAAACTGTCCATACATGTTAAGTGAAAAAAGGCTGTAAAAGATGGGAAATAAAGAATAGTTTAGGGAAAGAAAATTATCTAACACTAAAATGAAGTTGCACATCAATACATATGTTCTCTAGGCCATAAATCTGATAGGTCAATTAGGGAATCGAGTTGTTGTAGTTAAAATGAACAGTTGTCTGCATGTTTAGAGGCAAGCAGGCACAGAGAGAAAAACTGATATGTTTAAGTATATTACTACTTAATAAGCTATGCACTTAAAGTAATGTCATGAAATGCTACTGGTTTGGCTGTCAAATGTAAGAGGAAAAGGATTTTACTACATGTCATTAAAGAAACTGTTCCAAACAAACATGAATATGAAGCTCTCTTCTTAGACAGCGCTAAAGAAAGGACATCTTGCTGGCTTGAATAATGAAAGGAGCTGTAGGTTAGTGATTATTATTAGGCAAAATGTTGTCATGTTCTTAGAAGATGAACACAAGGAGAAAAATAGTAAAGATGTTACAATAAAATGTAAATGGCTGGGCTTAGAGTTGATATTATTATAAATATGTTTCCCAACAAAGACTACAATATAGGTTATAAAACAGACACAGAATGAGGTGGTTATTTTTTATCAGGGACCACTAGTGATGGCAGGAGACTGGATTATTTTAACATCTATTCAAGATGTTACAGATGGTCTAAGCAAAATATTGTTCAAAACGAGAGAGTGTATTTGAACAATCACACACAGATGTTTGGGTTGTAAGATACAGGAGACTCAAATAAGAAATTACATGATTTCAAACACATATATTAAAGCCAGCTTGTCTTGAACATGATGTCACTACTACAAAAGTTTAATTTGTCTTCTTTAGGCAGTAGATTATTAATACTCATACTGGATTACAGAAAGTTGTGTAGGGGAATACACAAACAACCTAGTAGATTCCTATATTGTTAGTAATTCTATCAAAGTGTGTTATGGGTAATCAGTTGACATGATTTGACATTGAAAGGATGAGAAGGTGTGTTTTTACACAATTTTATTATTTATTAAACAATTAATTTTCCTTGTCCATTATCACACCTAGGAATTATTAAGTTCTGAACTTCTAATAAGCTATTGTAAAACTGCAAAAAATGTATTTAATAGCTTGTAAATAATACGTTGCAAGTCATGCGAAACATGAACACATACTTAAAAGATAAGGAAGTGGACTTGTCATATGGCAAAGAATCTAAGAGAGGTGCAGGAGCTGTAAATAACTGACAGACTTTACAGTTAGGGTGTTATATTAAGAGGTACATTACAATTTTCTGATTTCACAGGATGATATGGGAAAGGAGGCAAAAAAAAAATAATGAAGTAATGCAGAAATGGATGAAGTGAACAATTAATTTTATAATGGATGTACATTATTCTTGCGGAATTACTTATATATCTGTATTAACTTCCTCTAGATTGTATGGAATTCTATTAATAGTTCAAATGTCGGAGAATTAACAATGTCTATAAACAGTTTCTGATAACACATGCCTATTCTATGAACATTACTTGGCAATGATGCAATACGTTAAACACATTAATTTGAATGGAAACTGAGACACAGCTATTTAAACTCAACTTTAAGTCTTTTAATTAATCAACATATTTTTTAAATAATAATAATACAAATACAGGATTGCATTTTTTGAAACACTGTTTTAGATTGCATTACATTTACAAGAGTCTTGTAAATTATAAATTCACATAACATAATGTCATGATAAATGAAACTTTCTAAAAAACTAAGAAATCTATTAATGTTATAATTGCAGAGGTACTATACCAGTTAAGAAGTGATGAAATATGTAATTGATATGTTTAGATAAAATTTTAAATGTGATTAGAGTTAATTATATCTTTTAATAGTTTGGTTAAATATTATATTGTTACAAATTTAAAGAACTTCAGTATAATTTTATGGAGCTCAAGAAGGAAGTACTGTTGCTAAGGCATGAGGGTTAATTTGATAGATCTTTTTTCATCTATTAGATTAGGAATGATTAGCATTCCATGATCAATAGGAGGTTTTTGAAAATATTGGAATTTTTGTTATATATAGTTATTTGTGTATCAGATATTTTTTTTGTCTTTTGTCTGGCCTGAATTTGAATCTAACTTATATTCCTTAGTAGAAAATACCAATCTGACCTTAACATTCAAACTTGACAAATGTAATGTCCAATTTCAATGTCTTGGAAGAGTTCTAAGTGTTATTTACATATATGTTTTATAGACCTAGTCAGTGAATATGGATCTGACATTTTTATCTTTAAATGTTAATGGTCTGAACAATCCAAGGAAAAGGTCTAATTTATTGAGGTACCTAAAATTAAACAAACCTCAGGTGATTTTTCTTCAAGAATCCCACTTCAAAACAGATGATAAACATATATGGTGCCCAAATGAGTACTTAATTATATTGCATTCTTCATATAAATCAAAAACTAGAGGGGTAATGGTCTTTTGGAAGAAAAATATCATTATTCCCCAAATTACCTATAATTATGAAGATGAAGAAGGTCTTATGGCATTAGGCATATTGAAATTTAACAATAGAATTTGGACACTAGTGAATTTATACTGGTTTCTTGGTATAGGGACAAGGACAGGTAAAAACATCTGGATTTTATTAGTAACGTATATAAAGATAATCTAATATTAGGGGGTGACTTCAATTGTATATTGGCCAATTCTGAGACCACAAATATGAGGAATCTATGTCCTACCCCTATAGCAAAAATACTTAAAAAATTGAGTGAAACTCATAATTTAATTGACACTTTTATTTGTAAAGAAAATAAGTCATTATTATTTTTCTCATCAAGATTTTAGATTTAGAACTCAAACTAGAATAGACAAAATATATGTCTCACAAGAGTTAAACACTAAAATATTAAAATTCTCAATAATCCCCTGTCCTCTGTCAGATCATAATTCACTTATTTTAAAACTCCAAATAGATTTTAAAAAATTCACATAACTTGAATATCAGCTTATATCACAAAATTGAAAGAATTCAAACCTTGGTTTCAGAACTACAGTTCTTTTTAGATACCAATTATACTGAAGAGATTATTATAGTTATGATATGGGGCACTTTTAAAGCGTACATTTGCTGTAAAACTCTTGCATGGTTTAAAAATAAATAAAAAGAATGGTAATCTGAATTACATAATATACAGAAACAGCTAACAAAGATCAAAAATAAAGAGTCAACTAATATTTCTAACAATAAAAAGACAATTGAACCAAACAAAAAATATAATGATATTTTAACTCATAAAACGAATCTGGCTCTTGAAAAATAAAAATTAAACTCGTATTCCACATCACTTAGACATATGCATAACTTGGCTTTACGAGTCAAAAAACAATCCAAATCTAAAAACATTACTAGCATTATTCCTGAGGATAAAAAAATAGAAAGGTCTCAGACATAAGTGATATTCTTGATGCTTTCAAACACCATTATACAGAGCACTATGGAATTAACAATTCTCGCACCAATTCTTAAAATTTAGAATTAAACTTTCCTAAAATTAAGAAAATCCCATAAAAATGTAAATTAGAACTTCAGAAACAAATTTCACATAAAGAAATTACAGAAAATATCAAGAAAAGCAAAAGTAACAAAGCTCCAGGAATAGATGGCATTATAATAGTACTTTATAAAATATTTCCAACATCCATAATATCACTCTTTCAAAAAACTTTACTCAAACTTCAAACACACAATACAATCCCTCCTTCATGGAGATATTCTCTAATTATACCCATCATAAAGCAGAATAAAAACCCACACTATGTAGGTCTTATAGGCCAATATATCTTCTCAATAACGATTACAAAATCTTTATGTCAATCCTGGTCAACATAATTAAAATATCCATATCTCATATTATAAATGAAGACCAAACTGGCTTTATTTACAACAGGCATACCAATGATAATATTCAAAGAATATTAACCATTATAGATTTCTTAAACAGAGGTAATCAGGAATCATTACTGGCTGCCCTGCATATAGAAAAAGCCTTTGACTCATTAAATTGGAATTATTTATTTAAAATACTAGAACTTTATGACTTTCCTCAAACTTTTACTTCACTGATAAAAAATATTTATAAAAGAAACTTAGCATATGTAAAACTTGGTCCATTCACCTCTGATTCAATAGCACTCACAAAAGTTACAAAACAAGGATGCCCTTTATCTCCAATTTTATTTGCATTATCTATTGAATTATTTGCCTCCTCAATTTGCTTAAATCCCACAATAAACGGTATTGATATATACAAACAATATAATTCTAAAATTATGCTTTTTGCAGATGATGCACTCCTTACTTTGTCTTACCCAAAAGAATCTATAAATGAATTGGATACACAGGTTGAAAAATTCTACTCAATCTTGGCTTTATATTTTAACAAAACAAAATCTAATTACATAGTACTGAATAAAAAAAAAGTTTTTTTAGTGGATGAAAATCATATAATTGGTAAACAAGTACCCACTCTAAATGATTTGAGTATTACTTTATGTAGCATCATAGAATAAACATTAAATGCTAATTATAACAATATCATAAACAAGATAAGTGCTCATATTATAAAATGGAAAAAAATTGAATTTGTACTTTGAAGACAGATTACAATTAATAAAAATGATATTATTACCAAAAATTCTTTACATAGTGCAAACTATTCACAAGATACCAGATAAACATATATTAAAAAAAAATAAACTCACTTTTATTAAAATTCGTCTGGTATCCCAACAGAAATAGAATAGCTATTGTACATCATATCAGGCCTTGGGATCAAGGAGGAATTAACTTCCCAGATGTAGAGACATACATTAAAGCTTCCATCTTTAGAATTGTTATTAATTGGGTAGACCCAAATTATTGTTCCAAATGGAAATACTTACTATTATTCAATTACATGAAAATTCCTTAATAAAAAATATTATGTTAGATGGTTATACTAATATACCTTGGCATATTTTATGTATGTGTATTCAATATAACATAACTAAACTTGCTAGTCTAAATTTCATAAACTATATTTTTAACATATTCAAAACATTTATTATGATCAATTCTGATATAAGGATTTGGATGAATATTCTAATTCCTTTCAGCTCTACAAAAAACTTTTTTAATAAGTCACATAAAAGTGTTTTCATTTTATGGGAAACAAAATCTTTACTTGTTGGTAGCACTGTATTAATGATCTAAAATAATTGATAGCCAACAAATAATAAATACTTATGATTTATTTTCATCTGACTATTACTTCAAAATGTATTAATACATGCTCATGATCTGTGCAGAACAATTAGTTCTCCTTTTAAAGATAAACCCAATTTTATAAATTTTTAAATGATATGTTATACGACAATCATAATTGGAAAAATACAACCTCAAAATTATACAAACTATCAATAAATTATAAGGTTAAGTGCAGGCAAAATTTTGGGAATTTTATCACTAAAGATCATTCAATTAATCTAACTATAGAAAATAAAACCAATTTATTGTTTTCTATTAAATCAACCTCTAACACTCAATTTTGGAGAATTTATACTTGGAAATTTCTTCACAGATCATTTTACACACCAAATAGACTATGCAAACTTAGCTCTGATAATAGTACAAATTGCTGGAGATGCTTACAGTCTTGCAAAGTAGATTGGATACATATATTTCTTGACTGCATTAAGCTTAAAAAAATTTGGGAAGATATTGGAAATTTTCTACAGGCTTTATTCAACGATTCCTTTGTACTATCAAAATTTTAAGTTTTACTGAATGTTAACGAACAAACAGAATTGAATAAAAAATATTTATATTTATTATGGACTATTCTAGCAGTGGCTAGAAAATGTATTTCTAGGAAATGGAATTCTAACTCTGAACCTACCTTTGAAGAATTTTTAAATCTACTGAAAGAAACTGCATTGATGGAAGTCAGAATAAAAGAACTAAGGATCACGCCCAAGATATGGAGCAATAATCCATGGAAGAAGGTAACTTCTCTTATAGAAATATTAAGAATGGACTCAAACTCTTCTTGAAAGAACTGTAATAGGAGGAAAAAAACTTTTGTTTAAATAGCATTTGTATCGGTCTTGGATTGGTTTATTTTATAATTTATATTCAGGCCAATGTAAATATTGTAAATGCCAGGTTATTTTGTTAATATTTCCTTTTTATTTTCTTCTTTTGGATAAATTACAGGAAATTATTTGTTAAATTATTTGACAAAAAAACAATAAAACCTTCTGAGTAAAAAAAGAAAGGATGCAGTTGAACACTTTAGAGAACAAGCAGCAAGTAGCAGAAAAAGCAAGAAGTAATAGAGTAGGAGAAGGAAACACAAATACAGTAAAAGCAGTTGAATAAAGTGTGATTTTTTTGTGTGTTTGTTAGTAAAGTAGAAAGGGACCAGAGGGGGAACAGAAGATGATTCAAGGTTAAGAAACTAAGGTGTTTGGCCTTCCTAAATGATCTATGTATTAGGTAGAATGAGTTAATGAGATGAGACTGGGAGGAGTGTCCCAGATCAAATTTACAGTAGGGGAGGACAACTGCAAAAGCCACCAACGTTAAGAACAACAGTATTTGGGTGGGAGAGTAGGAGAAAAACAAAATTCAAGCAGAGGTCAGCAAATATATAAATGCAGACACAGAAAAGTAAATAATTCATTCAACCAAATAAATAAAAACAGTGCAGTACTGTTAAGAAACACTGAATAGTTAGATAAAGTGCAAAGAAATAAATTATGCAAACTTTACCTGACGTTAAAAGTAGCTAAATTAAAGCAACAAAACAAAATGTGAATATATATATATATATATATATATATATATATATATATATATATATATATATATATATATAAAACCTCATCCATTTGTTTCCCTAAGGATTAGACTATGCTACTCATAAAATACTTCAACACCCTGAAAAAAAATGAAAATGTTTTTTATTATTATATATGGACTAATTTGCAATATTAAAACACTATTCAAAGAAATACTATCATTTAGTCCTGGAAAAGTTCTGGCATTTAATCTAATCTACCAACACAACTCCTTATATTCCAGCAAGTTATCCATGACTCCACCTTTGGGGTTCGTGTTAACTTTGTCAATGATAATAAATAGAAACTTTTTAAAATTCTTGCATTCTATAGAATGTCTAAATAGGGCATTAGTGGACCTTTTATGCTTGAACTCCCTTACGTGTTCCTGTATTCTTAGTTTTCTCTTAGTTTTGCCAACATAAAAGGCAGTATAGGAAACACATGTTATCAGGTATACTATTCCCTTGGTATTACAATTAATGTACCCAGAACAACTAATAGTTTGATAATAATTTTTAACCACAGCATAAGGTCCATCATTAATATATCTATAAAGAGAACACATCCCACATTTAGACATTCTAGACCTATACTGCTCCTTACATCAATAGAGCCTAATTCTAACAGTTCCTTTGTAGTCTTATCCTTGCTATAGGTAAAAAGGGCGGTATTTCCAATTTGACATTTCATTTCATCAGTAAAAATTAGATTCCAGTTAGGTGTTACAATTCTCCTAATTTCATAGGCATCCCTGTTGTAGGAATAACCAAAGCCCCCTTCCGGACTCTACCTCTTCTTGCCTAAGTTGTACCTGGGTACTTGTGAAGGTTGAATACTTACCCAAAACGGGGGGCATAACGATCACCACTGTCCTGTAAAAAAAACTCCTTTATGTTGTTCCAAAGGTCATGTGGGTAATCTCTCTCCAAAAACATTTTAACCAAACTGTTAATTTCTGATTTGAATTGGCTGTCCTCAGTAATTAATCTGGACAGATGAACCATCTTTCCTTTGACAATACACTTTTTATGAAATATAGGGTGACAGCTACTGTAGTGCAAGTATGAAGTGGAAACTGTATCTTTACTGAAGATGGTGGAACAGCACCTCTGCTGGGGTAAGTCCTAAAATATAGTGACATCCAAGTAATTATTTGCTTCAAAAGATGGTTTGTAAGTAAACCAAAGATAATCAGTAGTATTTTCCAGATCCACAACAAAATCTTTAATCTGTTGATTATCATCTCTCCATAAAATAAGTATGTCATCTAAAAACCTGTAATGAGCTAAAATCTTAGTAAAAGGGAGATATTAAACACAAATTGTCTTTCCCATGCAGTCAAAACTATATTAACAAAAACGGGGGCACATTTAACTCCCATCGCCACTCTTATTACTTGATGCAAACACTCCCCCTCAAAAAATGCAGAATTATTCTGAAGGACTATATCCATAACCCCAGCAATGACTATTATTTCCGGATGGTCAACAGAAGATGCATCCGTCAACATTTTGGTTCATAATTGTAAACCAACAATATGTGGTATAACCGAAAGTAAATTGACTATATCTATAATCACAAATGTGATTGTTCCATCAAATTCAAGATGATCTATTTTCTCCAATAGCTACCATGACTCACATAGCACATGGTTTAAGACACAAAAATGGAAACCAGGGGGTATGCTGGAGGTATAAATGCACTTTTTTCTTTAAAAAAGGTTATCAGCAGGAATGTCCATCCTTTTGCCATCAAAAAAACATATGCAGGATGGGTGGAGCCAAGCTGGCCAAGTGAAGACAGCATTTTTTAGAGATCTGCAGAATTACTCTTAAATACAGAAAAATATTTACTTCATTGATAAAATTTTTATATAGTATTTATCCTGATTTTTTATTTTGCGACTTTTGTGAGGTTTTATAAAAAATTTCCTGTCACTTTTACTTGGAGACTGAACTGTTGACTGAAAACGAGTAATTCCAAATACTCTCATTCTGACACTTCCATAAGAAAGGACTTATAACTAGTTACACCAACTCTTAGGAACTATCTTTGAAAAATGGATGGATTCCAAAACAACTTAGAAAATCTAAAATAAAACTAACTAAATAAATGTTGCAACAACAGACTAAAATCTTTGAAATGGAGAATAACCTGAATGACTTTGATGGCAGACTGAAAGAGGAAGAAACACAAACTGACTTTTTACTAAAACAAAATACATAGCTCTTAAACAAAATAGATGATCTGAAAAATAGAGAAATGAGAGGTAATATAAGAATTTTTGGTCTTCCTGAAAAAAATGAAGGTGAGGACTTAATTTCTTGAATTCCTGGATTCCTGAAATATTAAACCTTCAGGAAGGATTTTCATATCAGGACATGGCTGTGTTGAATACCTATTTTAACAAGAGGAAGGAGCATAGGGTGACATACAAAAGTGGAGGAAGATGCACACAGGTGGATTATATCTTATGTAGAAGGGCCAGTCTGAAGGAGATTGGAGACTGTAAAGTGGTGGCAGGGGAAAGTGTAGTTAGGCAGCATAGGATGGTGGTTTGTAGGATGACATTGGTGATCAAGAAGAGGAGGATGAGTGTGAGGGCAGCACCAAGGATCAAATGGTGGAAATTGAAAAATGGTAATTGTGAGGTGATGTTCAGGGAAGAGTTAAGACAAGCACTGGGTGGCAGTGAAGAGTTACTGAATAGCTGGGTAACTACAGCAGAGCTAGTAAGAGAGATGGCTAGCAAGGTGCTTGGTGTGACATCTGGAAAGAGAAAGGAGGACAAGGAGACCTGGTGGTGAAATGAAGAAGTGCAGGAGAGTATACAGAGAAAGAGGTTGGTGAAGAAGAAGTGGGATTGTCAAAGAGATGAAGAAAGTAGACAAGAGTATAAGGAGATGAAGTGCATGGCAAAGAGAGAGGTGGTGAAAGCTAAGGATAAGGCATATGACGAGTTGTAGAAAAGGTTGGACACTAAGGAGGGAGAAAAGAACCTGTACCGATTGGCTAGACAGAGGGGCCGAGCTAGTAAAGATGTGCAGCAGGTAAGGGTGATAAAGGATAATGAGGGAAATGTACTCACAAGCGAGGAGAGTGTGTTGAGCAGATGAAAAAAGTTCTTTAAGGGGCTGATGAATAAAGAGAATGAGAGAGAGAGAGAGAAGGTTGGATGATGTGCGGATAGTGAATCATGAAGTGCAGTGGATTAGCAAGGAGAAAGTAAGGATAGCTACGAAAAGGATGAAGAACGGAAAGGCTGTTGGTCCAGATGACATACCTGTGGAAGCATGGAGGTGTTTAGGTGAAATGGCAGTGGAGTTTTTTAACTAGATTGTTTAATGAAATCTTGGAAAGTGAGAGGATGCCTGAGGAATGGAGAAAAAGTGTTTTGGTACCGATTTGTAAGAATAAGGGTGATGTGCAGAGCTGTAGTAACTACAGAGGGATTAAATTGATCAGTCACAGCATGAAGTTATGGGAAAGAGTAGTGGAAGCTAGGTTAAGAAGGGAGGTGATGATTAGTGATCAGCAGTATGATTTCATGACAGGAAAGAGCACTACAGATGCAATGTTTGCTTTGAGAGTGTTGATGGAGAAGTACAGAGAATGTCAGAAGGAGTTGCATTGTGTCTTTGTGGATGTAGAGAAAGCATATGACAAGGTGCCTAGAGAGGAGTTGTGGTATTGTATGAGGAAGTTGGGAGTGTCAGAGAAGTATGTAAGAGTGGTACAGGATATGTACGAGGGTAGTGTGACAGTGGTGAGGTCTGTGGTGGGAGTGATGGATGCGTTTAAGGTGGAGGTGGGATTACATCAAGGTTCAGCTCTGAGCCCTTTCTTATTTGTAATGGTGAGTCCCCGTGGACTATGATGTTTGTAGATGACATTGTGATCTGTAGGGAGAGTAGGGAACAGGTGGAGGAGACCCTGGAGAGGTGGAGATATGCTCTAGAGAGAAGAGGAATGAAGGTCAGCAGGACTAAGACAGAATATATGTGTGTGAATGAGAGGGAGGATAGAGGAATGGTGAGGATGCAGGGAGTAGAGGTGGCGAAGGTGGATGAGTTTAAATACTTGGGATCAACAGTTCAGAGTAACGGTGAGTGTGGAAGAGAGGTGAAGAAGAGAGTACAGGCAGGATGGAGTGGGTGGAGAAGAGTGTCAGGAGTGATTTGTGACAGACGAGTACCAGTAAGAGTGAAAGGGAAGGTCTACAAGAGGGTAGTGAGACCAGCTATGTTATATGGGTTGGAGACAGTGGCATTGACAAAAAGGCAGGAGACAGATCTTAAAGTGGCAGAGTTGAAGATGTTAAGATTTGCATTGGGTGTGATGAGGATGGACAGGATTAGGAATAAATATATTAGAGGGTCAGCCCAGGTTGGAAGGTTTGGAGACAAAGCCAGAGAGGTAAGATTATGTTGGTTTGGACATGTGCTGAGGACGGATGCAGAGTATATTGGGAAAAAGATGCTAAGGATGAAGCTGCCAGGTAACAGGAAAAGAGGAAGGCCTAAGATAAGGTTTATGGATGTGGTGAGGGAGGACATGCAGGTGGTTGGTGTGACAGAGCAAGATGCAGAGGACAGGAAGAAATGGAAACAGTTGATCTGCTGTGGTGACCCCTGACGGGAGCAGCCGAAAGAAGAAGAAGAAGATTGAAATAGCCCGTAGAGTTACAGGCAAACCTATTTCTCCCTCCTCAACTTCTTCACTGAGATCACTTGTTATAAAATTACTTTCGTATAGAGACATAGATCAAATACTCAAAATTGTCTGGAGAAAAGCTCCCCTGAAATACAAACAAAATCCTATCAGATTTAGGAATGATTGTTCATCAAAAACAATAGACTGAAGTAAGAGATGCTGGCCCCTTGTGAAAACTCTAAGACAAAATTATCTTAAATCTCAGATACTCTTTCCAGCAAAAATAAACCCCAACAACCAGAACCAAGATTGCACAATCTCACCTTCTATCTACCCTCCTATATGCTTCCCCAATTTATACAAACCTAAAGAAAATCAATCTAAACAAACTTGCTACTTGCTATAACAATATTAGGACCCATCATTGTATAAACCTAAAACAACTATAACTCACTTCACTCATCTAGTAAACTCAAACAACACAGCAGGTGATTCCCTATTCAGTAACACAATAGGTAGAAGTTGGAATCTCTTACCATGTGACATTAGGGTGGGAAGTTGGTGTAATGGTTAAGGTTTGATTCTGACATTTAAAATTGCCTATAAGGGCAGTTAGCCTAGTACTAACCTATGAACCTATGAACTAACCTATGAACCTATAACTCTGACTACATCCTTGCCACTTTTCAAACAGAAAATTAAACAATACTTCCAAAATCATTGGCTTTGTTCCTGTAGTACACCTGACTAACCTGTGTTTTTCATCTCTGAACTACATTAGTTCTATTCCTTTTACTGTTGAGTTTTTGATTTTCTTTGAATTTATCCTCAGTCCTATGTTTTCCTATTTCTCTGATTGTAGTTATATCTTAGAATAATTAGATTTTTATCTTATTGTAATTTACTTAGTTTATAGTGGAGCTTTTCTCCTCGGGCCTCTGCTGAAAATGGACATGTATCCAGCCAGACTAGCCCGGTCAACAAATGTAAAATACAAATAAATAAAATAAATTTATATAATGGAATACAAATTTTTAATAATTTAGAAGAAACCTCTACATTTGTTAAAAGCAATAACCAACTACCTGTAACAGAGGAAATGGACTGGTCTTCTCTTACTTTGAAAAGAACATTGGATAAAAACTCATGGACAGATATAAAGAAAAAGAAACAAAAAACAGATCTTATTTCATCACCATCTAGCAAAGCTATAAAACCTTCAACTGTGAAATAGTTTTTTCTGAATAAACCTTAATGTTCTATTTAACAACTGTTTCTTATTTGATATCTCAGTTTATAGGGGATATTTAAAGCTGAGACATACTTTGATGGCACTGCATTCATCTACTAATTCCTTTTTTGTGTTTTTTTTTTTTTTTTATCCCAAAGTGAAAATTTAAATATCCTTTAGTCAGTCAAACTTATATGTCTCCATAAGGTAACATATAAGTTTATATATATATATATATATATATATATATATATATATATATATATATATATATATATATATATATATATATATATATATATATTTATATGGGCCTACTTCTTTTGACCTAACTTTGCCTGACACTCATTTTCCTGACCCCATTTGACTGAAATTTAATTTGCCTGACACTTCATTTGCTTGACACTTCATTTGACTGACAAGTATTATTAGCAAGAAAATGGAATATGCCCCCTTCCCCACTGCAGTGCGACCCTGGAGTTAGAATATATAGTTAGGGGGGGTGTGGGGTGCACAGCCCCCCACAATGGAGGGGGGGTGGCGGGTGAAGCCCCCCCATATCATTTCATATGATATTGTTAACTTTTGATGTAATATTGCTTAGTAACAGAAAAGACCCCCCCCCTAACTATATATTCTAACTACAGGGTCGCACTGCAGTGGGGAAGGGAGCATATTCCATTTTCTTGCTAATAATACTTGTCAGGCAAATGAAGTGTCAGGCAAATGAAGTGTCAGGCAAATTAAATTTCAGTCATTTGGTCTCAGGCAAATGAGTGTCAGGCAAATGAAAGTTAGGTCAAAAGAAGTAGACCCATATATATATATATATATATATATATATATATATATATATATATATATATATATGGGATCACTACATAATCTCGAAAGTATGAAATACCGAATTTCAAACTTTTGAGACTATATAGCAGGAACCCCTAATTACCGAAGGACCAGAAGTGCATCATCGGGAGTTTGACATTCGTGCTTCTGGTGTTGCGGTATGGTGAAGTTCAGGTAAGTATCTATGTTTAAATGTGTTGGTTAGGGTTTAGTGTGTAAGTGTGTGTTGTGACTGTGATGTGTGTGTGCGAGGGGAGTGTAGGTGTGTGGTGGTGTTTCGTGTGTTTGTGTATGTAGTGTGGCCTTGGAGTTAGAATATTTAAGTGGGGGGGGTCACAGTTTAGGTTTGTGTGTTTGTCTTCTGGGGACGGTGTGTGTATGTGTGTGGTGTATCTTGAGTGTTATTTTCGGTAGTTGGAATTTTGCGATTTTGATGTTTTGGTATTTTAGTGTTTCGGGTCTTTGGTCTCGGGATTTTGGGCATCGGTAGTTTGGGTTTTTGGGATTTAGTAGTGGTTCCATAGATATATGTATATATATATATATATATATATATATATATATATATATATATATATATATATATATATATATATATATATATATATATATATATATATATATATATATATATATATATATATATACATATATATATATATATATGGATCCCTTCTAATATTTGAAAGGTCATACCATCGAATTTCATTTTTGAGAAATTAAAATTGAGAGATGAAACACTTGCCCAACATCCCCTTTTTTTACACTGTAGTGCGATCCTTGAGTTGGTGTACATGTACATATATATATATATATATATATATATATATATATATATATATATATGTGTGTGTGTGTGTGTGTGTGTGTGTAGTTGGGTGTGTGGGGGGCATAGCATATTCCAGTGTGTGTTTCTTTGGTGTTTGGGCAAGTGTTTATTTGCCCTGGGAAAAATTTGCCTTCGGGCATTTCATTTTCGTGATTTTTGTCTCACAAAAATGAAATTCGATGATATGGCCTTTCAAATATCAGAAGTAGATCTATATACATATATAAACAATCTGTTAAGAAAGTTATTTAAACTACAGTTTAATATAACCTCTATACATACAAAGTTCTATCTTTTTTATATGTTATGGCTGTTTTTTCCTTTGACTTAACAGTAACATTTTTCAAACTGTCTCATATTCTTTATCTTCTTTATGCAATAGAACACTTAATGGACTGTTAAGTTTTTATGTTTACTTTCATTCTTTATATGTTTTGGATGGATATTTTCTCTGTTTAACATTTATATACTAGGGAGATGGCTGGTGACTTTGTGTTTCATGTTTATCTTAGCCTAATCGTGTTCATGATGAAGGCACTACTGTTATGTGAAGTTTTTCTCTTTTTAACTTTTCCTTACAGTTTAAAATGTTTTAAGAACTCTGACTCATTTTAGTGCCAAATATTCATTATTAAGCTTTGCCTACATACAATATATCTTCTATCTTGTTCACTTCTTACCTTGTGCCGTGTAGTGTGAACTTGCTTTACTGTTTTATTTTCTCTTCCTCATCTCCTTTAAATTACGAGTTGGGCACAGTCATAGTTATGCTTTTAAACAGGAAGTCACCTCTACTACAACTAGTTACTTCTTTAAGATAATTTATGCTGGTTCTTTATATTTGTCAAACTTTTATTATGTTATTTTAGTTAAAGAAAACTTAGCAAGTGCACTTACATTTGTGATTATTTCTGTAAGTTGGTGTTGGATTTTTTGCCAGACACTAATGATGTTTTGCTGTGTACTGACATCCGAACTTTATCTGATGCAGATTCATTCTTCTCTCTTCTGTGTATGTGCATGTGCGTGGGTGGATGCACATTCAGTTGTGTCTTCTTTTGGTTGTTGTTTTGAGTCGGGTGTGAATGGATGGATGCGTGGTGGCATGGCTATCTGTTGGAGTACTGTAGGATTTGAAAGTGGGCTAGATGGATATATATTTACAAATTGTCAGCAGTTTACGTGGTGTGTTATGGGTGCATGCTCGTGCTCATGCTCATGTTTATGTACGTAAATTTACACTTAATTATTGGATTGTAACTCATTGATAACCCTATGAGAAAAATAGTGGACACGTTATTTTAGGAAATTCTTTTTCTTTTTATGTATGACATCAAAAGCTTCAATTTATTGTGGCAAACATATTCTGTTTGATATTTTCTCATGAGTATTACAAAAAGAATATTAAACTATAACAGTTAAAGAGGTAGTAGAGTAAAGGAAAATGCTTCACTAATTATTGATCATATGTCTGAGTTAGTTGTTTGTTGAAAGAAAGCTGTCTTCTTAATAACATATTTATATAATAAACACCACCCCAGCATGGGACTAGGAAATGTCATATAGAAAAGCAATATCATAGAGCAGAAAATGAATGTCTTGGCTTTAGAGTTCCATTCATGTGTGACACTATGTGCTTTGCTGATTTATTTTCAAAGGTAGTTTTATGTCACATATGTGACATCCCCACACTGGACAACTAATCAAGGAGCCTGAATCCTCACCACTGACACTGGAGAGGGATGTTCACTTGGAATATAAATGGATACACTCAGCATCAAGTGCAATTTCCCTTAAGAGCACACAGGGAATGCACTCAGTCCTGGGGCTGGTTCTTCTCTATATCTGTCCAGACCCTCAATAAGGATCTGACTGGCAGAGCCCAGAGTTGAGTCTTTAGCTGTTGTTCCAAGCTAAGTCCTCCTACACTCTCTCTGTGAAACCAGTGCTTTGTGTCCCTGCTCCCAGAAGCTGACACACACTCCTTGAGATTTGACTTGCGCACACACACACACACACACACACACACACACACACACACACACACACACACCTGGGAAAGACTGGCACAGATTCACCTGGTGTGCCTCATTCTGTCCAGACTATAAGGTAGTTATCAATGCCACTAGAACCTCTGCCAGCTACTTTAAGGCTCTTGCCAGGGTACCTAATTATACTGAGTGAAATTAATATGAATACAAATGGCAATGTTGACCAAACAGCAAGGATTTCAGGATTGGCCTGAGTTTTCACCAAATAAATATATTCAAATACTCTCAAAGCTTAAATATTTTCTAAAAAGGACCAGCCACAATGAAAAGTTTAAATATATTTAATAATAAATAGTAAAAGAAAAAGAAAATATTAAATATTTAATCAGAGCAAACACCAGAGTTCCATTCACAAGAATTATAAAAAACAACACAGATGGAAAGACTCAGACAGATACAGAAAAAAACTACATTTATCTAATCTCATTATATTTTTCTAACTGACTGAAGAATTACTGCTCTCTAGTTACTTACTAAAGCAAGGCAAGATGAATGTGGATGAGTGTCTTGTCAGGTTCAAAAACAGGTGCACACCTCACATCTCCCACTAGTATCCAGATATAATTTCAGTGCTGGTTATAGAATGGCATCACATCGGGTCACCTGACTCAGTGATTCCCACACTACCCCTTCACTAGAAACTGAGTCAGGATCTGGCACTGCTGTATCATAATACACACATAGAACTTTATCTAAGGTTTATTACAGCATCTGAAAACTATAAAACAATTTCAGCACTTCCCCAATCCCTACAGAAACTATCAAACTATTCTCTGGCAGCATTCAGACATGTGAGATATTATGTTTATGGCATAAACCAAGTCATTTAATTTCAGGCTATTTCTCTTAAGGTTTACTGGGCTGACCTTAATCCCTTCCCTTCCAATATCCTCTGTTAAAATATGTACATTTCATCAGTTACAACAATAATGTGACATACATGTATATTTCTTTTCTGTCCAGCAGGACCCACTGTTGAGATAGTTTTAACACAAGCAACTTTACAAATACATTTTGTCACAAGCATCTGTAGAAAGTTTGATATTCAAATGGCATATAATTCTTTATAAAACTCCAGCTAGCTATGCTGGCATATGTTACACAAACAATGCCATACTTCCTCTGGCCCAGCTGGCACTGCCTTACATAATCAAATCTCTACCACCTTTGAAGATGCAGGCTAGATTTTCCAGTGACCCTGAAGGAATGTTGTTTGAGAAAAAAGGAGCCTGTCTGGGAAGCATTAACCCTTACCCTGTCTTGAGAGCCCATCTGCATTGGCATTGCTGACCCCACTATGGTGCTGCATTGTCATGTCATATGTCTGCAACCCTGGACTCCACCTTAATAACTTGGCATTTTGCTGGCTGGCTTGATGTAGCCATGCTAAGAGATTGTGGTCTGTAACCACAGTGAATTTTCCTTCATATGGACAGGGCTGAAGTGTTTGCAGTGCCCATACTATGGCTAGACATTTTCTTCTACAGCTGCATAACATTCCTCCCTGGGTTGAGGATTTTGGCTGAGATATACAACAGGGTGCTCTTCTCCCTCTGAGGAAACCTGGCTGAGTACAGACTGCACCCCATGGTTTAAAGCATCCACATGCACAGCAAATTCTTTGCTGTAATCTGGACTGGCTAACACAGGGGGTCCTCCCAAAGCTCCTTTAAGCTTCCAAAATTCCTGCTCGCATGCTGAAGTCCACACTACCTTATCTGGTCTGTTTTTCCTTGTGAGATCTGTGAGGAGGGCAGGTATTGTTCTATAATTGAGAGCAAACATTCCGCAGTACCCCTCTATCCTCAAGAATTCCCTCACATACTTTTTGGTAACAGGGGCAGGCCATATCTGAATATCTTCTATTTTGGCAGGTTCTGGCCTGATCTTACCATTCCCCACTCTATGTCTCAGGTAGAAGACCTCTGCCATACTCATTTAACATTTACTGGGCTTAATGGTCAACCCTGCCCTCTACAGTCTGTCCAGGAGCTTCCTGACATGCTGAAGCTGTTGTTGTCAGGAATGGCTGTAAATGGCAATATCATCCAGGTAAGCAAGGTCATAATCTCCAGCTCCATGTAGGATACAATCATCCAGTCTCTGGAAAGTTGTTGGGGCATTTTTCATCTCAAAGGGCATCTTCATGAACTCATATAGTCACAAAGTTTGACTCTCTAACAGTGGGAGTCAAGGGCACCTGCCGGTAGCCATTGGTCAGAGTAATAGTAGTTAAATATTTAGTACCACCAGGCTGCTCAAGACTTCATCTTTCCTAGGCATGGTGTAAGCATCTGACTCTGTGTGACTGTTTAGTTTTCTGTAGTCCACATAGAAGTTGGTGTTGCCATCCTTTTTTGGTACCAGCACCACTGGGGAGGCACAAGGACTGCTGGACTCCTGGATTACTCAAAGTTCCAACATTTCCTGTATCTCCTCCAAAAGAGTCTGTCTCACTCACTCAGGCACCCTGTAAGGGGACTGCTTGATAGGTCTTTGGGGTTCTGTATCCCCATACTGCACCAGGTGGGTACACCCAGGATTCCCAGTGAATATGTCCCAAAACACCTATAACACTGCTCAAATTTCTCAAACCTGGGTAGGGGTAGTCACTGGGACATTGCTACCCCTTCCACTGAGGTATCAGTCCAAGCCTCACTGAGGAGATCAGTCACCAGATCCCCCTCAGATGCCTCCTGCCACCTACTGCAAATACTCAGTGGAAGGGCCTCCATATCATGGTAAGGCTTCATCATGTTAACATGGTACAGTTTGTGCCCCTGCCTCCTGCCTAGCAGGAATGAGTACCATAACCTGCTGTCCCACAGCATACTTTCAGGCTCAAGCATTCCTGTTATACCAGACATTTTTCTGCTATTGGGATCCTGCTAGGTTCAAGCCCATGAACTCCCAAAGCCTTGGTCTGAGGTTTTGGACATATGCCACAACAGACTCCTTGAGGGATTCACACTCACCCTCCCTCTCATCATGAATCAAATTCAAGGCCCCCCTTACTCTATGCCCATACAGCAACTCAAACATGAAAAACCTGTGGGTCCCAAGGGTACCTCTCTGTATGCAAATAGCAGATAGGGCAAATATTTGTCCTGCTCTTTCTTAAACTGGTCTGCAAATGCCCTTAGTATGGTCTTCAGTGTAGAGTTTAACCTATCCACAACACCATTAGTCTGGGGATGGTAGGGGGTAGTCTTTAGGTGCTTCACCCCACAGTGGTCACACAGACAAGCCAGCAGGTCTGACATGAAATTGGCACCTCTGTCATTCAGTATTTCTCTCAGGAAACTTACCCTTCTGAAAATATCTAACAAAGCATCGGCTACATTTTCTGCTATGATGAAGGACAGAACCACTGACTCAGGGTATCTAGTAGCATAATCTAGTATCACTAGGATATATTTCTTCCCTGTGGAACTTGGGATACTCAGAGGTCTCACAATATCTATATCTACCCCTTGAAATGGCTCCACAATCACTGGCAAAGGCATCAGAGGAGCTTTGATCTTGTTTCCTACTTTATCTAACCTATGGCACTGCTCACAGGTTCTGGAGTACCCTGTTACATCCCTTGCAATCCCAGAATAATAAAAGGTCTGCATGATGCATCTCTTGGTATGTTTTATGCCCATATGACCTGCAAATGAAATGTCATAGGCTATGGCTACAAGTGCCAGATGGTAGACTCTGGGCACTACCTATGCTGTATCACCTCACCCTCTAGCCCTCCATCAGGGGTCTACTCTCTATAAGTAACCCTTTGTTCCAGTATACAGACTCCCCTTTTCCTTGAGAATCAGGTGCCTCCTTTGCTACCTCCTTTGATCCTCATAACATAGGGTCCTAGAGCTGAGTCTGTCTGAACTCTGCCTTTGTGACCCTTCCCAGCTCCCCTTCCACAGCAAGTCCAGTATCTTCTGACAGCAGTGCCTCACTGTCAGACTGGGTAATACCACTCACACTTGCCCTTGCCATCACCCTGTCCAAGGGAACATTAGTACCTATCAGCAGCTGTGGCTCATCTTCAGGCTCACTGCTACAGAGTAGTTCCCTCCCTGAAATATTAACATGACCATCCCCGGATTAAGGTGTGGGGGCTGTTTGTGTCTCCCCCAGTCTACCAGATCCACATGTCTCTCTCCAAGCCTGATTGCATGTAACAGTATGCACACAAATGACTGCATTGTCAAAATCATTCCCTATCAAGACATCTGCAGGGATATCCTCAAACACACCTATTTGCTTGCTTCCTTTCCACCCTCCCAGTGAAGGTGTGCCCTGGCCAAAGGTATTTGGAATGGGGTCTCTCCTAAAGCTCTGACTGGACTTGACTGCCCAAGAAAGTATTGCTCCTCTTTAACCACTGCAGGCTTCACAATGGTTATGACAGAGACTGTTTCTCTTGACAGTGGCCTGTTTTCCATCCACTAAGATAGGATACAAACTCTGGTGACAGTTTGATACTCCTGTTGTCTTCAGACAACTTACCACTGGCATACTATTATTCCAAATTGCTGGCTCCCTCACCTTTTGTTCCCCACCTTGCTTCAGTGGACATTTGTATGGTATATACTAACTATATATTACACTCCACATTTTTCCATTGGTATTGTTGTTATCTATCTGTTATCTTATATATCAATTTCTTTTTCTGCAGTTTTCAAATATATCTTTCTGTTTCACCCTAGCTATTGCTATCTCTACTTCCTAGAGTTCACATCCTATCTCACCTTATTATATCTGTAGCTTCCTCTTAGGTGTTTTCTGATAAAACATTTTAATCTTTCTTCTTTCTTTTTAGGTTATCAGTCCACTGCAAAATCACAGTAAAGTCACCAAGCTTAGCCACCTTCCCTTTCGACGTCTGCTCTCCTTACCTAATAAGATTCAATGGCTCTACATTTGACCAACAAATATTCAGTACAATATGGTTGCCATGTTATCATATTAGAAAACTGTCTGTGTTTAGCTGCTAAACCACCGAGCCAACTTTAAGTTCTACAGCTTTATTTTTCTCCTTTTCAATTTAACTTTCTATCCTATAGATTTTAATTTCTAATTTCTTGCAAAAGTATAGTCCTGTACTTACCTGATACTTTTCCAGCTGCACTGATTGTTTCTGCTGTTCTGTGCTACTTTGGGTCTACTTGCTCCATTCACCCTCACTATGCTTGGGCTCAATGCACTCCCCTAACCGACTCCAAATTCCTACCCACTCCCCCTATCTTTACATTTATACCTTTAAATTCCTCCTTCTTACTACACCTCTTCTTTCCTGTACCAATTAAATATTTTACTTACTTACACTCCCACTAACACTCCATGTTATCTCTTTCTCTTCCTCCCCTTCATTTCAGCCATTCTTTTATTATACCCCTCTCATAGCCCTATATTTCTCAACTTTCTGTTCCTTTACTTCTATCTACCACCGTCTTTATCATATATCTGTTGTACTCCCACAACATCATGTTTTCAGAATTACATTATATGTACCTCCCCATTCCATTTACAATGTTACTTCTCATTCTAACATACTCACACACACACACACACACACACACACACACACACACACACACATACAGGGACCTTTTACAGGCTACAGCAGCAGTCCAACACAGAACAATGCCGCAACAACCAGCAGACCACTCCAGAGGGACCCACAAGATCCCGTGACAGAATGGCAAGACCAACAACTTAAATGCCAACGCCAACACCGTCCTGCATCTGATGGAAGGACCAATATCAATAACCAGCAACAACATCCGAACACAGAGGTTATGAGAGCTGCACAACCGCATTCGAACCAATGTAAGAACCTCATCTTTGATCTAGAAAGGAAATTGATGCTGTACAAAAATATCGACATCTATTATCTGAAGTCCTCAGGTTTTATAGATTCCCAATGGAATCTCCAGGGACATGAACATTTTCTCTGAGCTGGTCAAACTATATAATGACACAGGACTAACTACCCTCAACCTCCTCATTGACCACAACCAAGGGAGACTCAACCAGCTCAAAGAAGAACTGCACAAGCTGCAAGACCAGGCCCTGAAACATCAGGACTTTGAAAACTATGGCATTTCACCCAGGATCACTCGGCATGTGGCCACGCTAGTATCCAGGAAACAAAAAAAGCTTAACAGAGACTTGCAGCATAACCAAGCATACAGGCTCAAGAACGAGAGACAGAACAGGCCACAGGACCAACAAACGATGTTCGACCTGGGCATGACATGGTCGCTATGCCATTAGAGACACAAGACGCACCAAGGCCACCTATGGCAGCTAGACCAAACCCTCCCAACCCGCCTCCCCACCCAACGGAGCAAGTCCTCAAAACTTAACAGGTGTTTGCCCTCAATCAGCAGCCGCCCAACTGGAATCAGCAGCACAGGGGCAGAGGACAAAGGAGGGGAGGAGGCAGAACTCCAC
Organism: Protopterus annectens; assembly: GCF_019279795.1. Classification (NCBI taxonomy): domain Eukaryota; kingdom Metazoa; phylum Chordata; order Ceratodontiformes; family Protopteridae; genus Protopterus; species Protopterus annectens. The sequence continues at coordinate 1,410,830,865 of NC_056744.1, forward strand.
CAGGTGGGCACAGGTAGGCAGACCCGGATATTAACCCTCAGGAAGAATCAGCTCCACAATACTGTGTTCAATCTGGCAACAGATACCTCACTCCAGCACACCTGCTACCATACAAAGGCTTCTTCCCTCTACCCTGCAAGGAAAATCATCTATGATGACCAGGAGGAGGGGGCACCCAGAGTCAAACTGCCAACAAACTCAGGAGGAAAAGTACCCCAGACATCAATAATACCCTCCAAGCCTTCCTGAGATCAGAACTCAACCCACTAACCACAAATGGTTCAACCTCACAGAGGCAGAAAAAGAGCATTAAACGACCTCAGCTCAGACAGAAGCCTGAAGATCATGAAGGCTGACGCATTGTTCTCATGGAACAAACTGCCTATGCTAACAAATTAAACGAGCTGCTAAATAACGAGAGTACTACCAAGCGTCACCCTACAAAGAGCCATCAACAACTTCCAGTATTGATAAGCTCTCTGGATGAATACCTCTACCTCTATGTGCACCAACCTTCTTGCTTAAAGCATTCCTAAGGTGCACAAAAAAAATCCAGAGACCCACCACTAAGACTGATAATATCGAACAAAAGGACTAAAACAGAGACCATCTCACAATACCTAGACTCTGTATACAATCCGACACTTACATTAAAGACTCCTGGGACTTTCTGAAATTATTGCATAACTGTAACTGTGATTTTACTGACAGTATCCTTGTTACTCTTGATATCGTAGCACTGTACAATAATATCCCTCACAGGGAAGGACTAGAAGCTGTAGAGTTATTCTTAAACAAGCATGCTAAGTTTAATGCAGTCAGAACTGAAATGTTGTTATCTTTAACCACAGCTGTGTTGAAAAATAATTTCTTCAACTGCAATGGTGAAATTTACCTACAGACCAAAGGTGTAGCCATGGGCTCCAAGATGGTGGTCCAAAGCTAACCCTCCTGCCAGGTTTCTTTTTGTATGGAATGGATCCAACACTGAATTGGACTCCTTAAGCAGCATTCCCTATCTCAGTCTCAGGCAGAGGCCAGCATATCACATTCCTGGACACCCAAATCACTGTCAACCCCAACAATGGCTCCTCAGTTCCAACACCTACAGGAACAATTTTCTGGATTTCAGGAGCCAGCACCCTTTCTTCATGAAGAGGGCAATTCATCCGCATGTCAAGACTTATCTCTTTTTACCTAGAGTGTAAATTCCTAGCCCACATGTTTTCTCTAAGGCACTACCCTGATGAGCTCATCAGGTGTTTCGGGAAGTTGCCGCTCATAGAGGAGACAGGCACCAACCCATACTCACCCATGGATTCACCCCAGCAATCCATCCCCATTAGCTATTAAGGAACTGGAACATCATTAGGTCAGACCTCACCACTCACAGAATCCTAGGCGAGGCACCCATGTTTTCCTACAAGAAAACTAGGCTCAGGACTGAGTTTGAAAAGGATGACCTTATGATGCCTGACCCCCAGACAGACCCATAGGCATACACCCCTGTGGCAATTGCATGGTCTGCCCCTTACACACACGCGCAGGTGACCCCGTCAACTTCCAACACAGTGGCTACACAGTTAGAATCAATAAACACCATGACTGCCACTCGACCCTGGTGATCTACGCGCAGCTACTGCACAGCTTGCCCCCCCTTCCGGCAAAACTATCAGAAAATTATCTGATAGAGTAAAGGAGCATCTAGGAGCCATTAGGTCTGGAGACCTCTCAGCAGGCATAGCACAGCCTGCAACAACTTCACCAAATTTCTGTTCCTGGTAGTTGAACAACTCCTTGAACTAAAAGAGCTTAAATGGCAGCTGCTTCTAGGCCGACTCTCCCCAGGCCTTAACAAAAAACTAAAATGTTAAATGCTTTGAAATGGTACAACTAACCATTCAAAAGCACACCCACTTTCCCCACAGCTAGCCATTCAAAACCCTCCCAACCCAGGCCTTGCCATTGGTCCTTTCAGCTAGCATCCACCTATAGTTTTACAGCATTTAACAGCTTGTTTTAACTGTGTGCATTAGTTACTATTGGTCCTATCAGCTATTTTTCCACCAATAGTTTTGCAGCATTTTACACCTTATTAACAATGAGCATGACCTACTAAAGTATAAAACATGATTCTCTTTTGTAATGCTATTACTCTGATGAAGTTATTACTCCAATAAGCGAGGAAAGCACTCAGTAACTGTATGGTGTCAGACTCCATTATTTCCTGTTCTTTTAATTAAGTTTTATATATATAGATATATATATATATATATATATATATATATATATATATATATATATATATATATACATACATCCACTATCCACTACTCCCTACATATGCTTCCCTACATGATCTGTACATAGTCCAACTTTTTCACAAAGCTGCTCTTTTATATCACCAAGCCTCTTTGCCAATAACATCTCCTCTTTAAGATTCATTGTATACTCCATGTTAAAGCACACACCTACCTCTCTAAGCTTTATTTTTGCAAAATAAAATGTACCAGCTCAGGAGCAATACTTAACACCACCTACTCAGATCTTATCCTCAGTGGTGATATTCACCCCAATCCAGGTCCAGACTCTCCATCTGTTCACCCTAGCCACATTTCTTACTCTTCTCTCTTTACAACTTGTAACTCTAAATCCCTCAAAATATTTGCACTAAACTTTCAAAGCATCTATAACAGGATGTCCAACTTCCATGCATGGTTATCACAGCTCACTCCTGACATTTTAGCTGACATAGAGATCTGGAGTAAACCTACCATAACTGATACAGAAATACTCTGTCCTGGTTATAATGTTATTAGAACAGACAGGAACCATAAGAAAGCTGGAGGAATTGCCCTCTTCTTTCATAACTCTCTTAACATTACTACTCATACTATATCCATTCCTCAGTTTCACAAAGCAGAAATCCTTATCAATTCCTAAAAATAAATAACTGTAAATCTCTGTGCCTTATAGTTATATATATATATTCCACCAGGTCCAAACATCCCTATCCTTGAGGACATACTATCAATGATTTCTAATACCATACACAATGAAACTATCATACTAGGTGATGCCAGTATCAACTGGCAGAGCGTCTCTTGTAATTTCCCTAGCTTAAGCATTAACCTTTGTAATTTCACCCAACTCATCACCACCCCCATTAGATTCTCCAGTAAAAACAACCAGGGTTCCATAATGGACTGGATTTTAGTTTCTGACCCCAATAAATTCTCCAGTGCTGGGACCCTCCCCGATACTTTGAGTGATCACCTCCCTGCTTATGCCATTAGAACTTTCTCCCACCTTCTTAAACACCATCAATACAAAACTATTCAAAACATCTCTAACTTTAACCAACATTATCTAACTAAAACTTTAAAAGCTATTAATTGGTCTGTCTTCAAAATTCTTCCTCTGGATAATGCAGTCAATCACTTCAATTCAACTTTCCTAGGCATCCTAAACAATTGAGCATTACCACGTAAGAAAAGAATTAAAAACAACTATGCACCCTGGTTATCCAAAACTACAAAAGACCTTACGAGATCTAAAGATAAGCTTTGGAAGCTATGGCACACTTATAAATCCCCCTCAGACATACATAACTACAGACATCTCTGCAATCTGACTAAAAAAGCAGCAACAAAAGACATAATAGACCATTATTACACATTACTATCCACTAATAAACATACCCCCAAAAAATTCTGGTCATCTGTTTCATCTATTCTCAATCCTGGCAAAAAAAAAAATAACCTTAACCACCTTCCAGTCAAAACCAGCACACAGATAGCTAACATCTTTAACAACCACCTTATTCAATGCTTACAAAATATTGCCTCAAACACATCAGCTCTTCCCACTACTACATAAGGCTCACCAGCATCACATTCCACCTCTAATAGCTCTTTGACTTCTCCCTCCCCCCTTGACCCACTTTTACTCTTCCACTCCACTGCTTCCTCTACCTCACCACCTTTTTCTCTACAGCCTGTTCACACTAACACAGTTAAGAACCTCCTCCTCAAACTGAGAACTGGCACTAACTCTCCTGACTACCTTCCTGTAGAATATCTTAAGATGGCAGCTGATGCCATTGCATATCCTATATCCATTTTTATCAACAGATCTATTCTAGAATCTTATGTCCTAACTCTCTGGAAAAAATCCTTCATTATACCATTACACAAAGGAGGCAACTTCATTGAATTGTCCAACTATCGACCTATTGCCCTTCTGTCACCTCTCTCTAAACTTCTTGAGAAATGCATCCATTCACAACTACTCCATTACCTCCTTAACAATCAGCTACTCACTCCTACACAGCATGGTTTAAGACCTGGACACAGCACTAACACAGTCTTATTATATTTCACTGACACAGTAAATAAAGCTTGTGACTCAGTTAAACTTTTATCCTGTTTGTTGCTTGACCTATCTAAGGCTTTTGATACTGTTCCCCATCATCTGCTAATACTAAAACTCACAAACCTTGGATTACCCCTTTCCACCATCAGCCTGTCTAATAGACATCAGGCAGTCAGAAGGCTAGACTCCCACTCTGATTTTCAAGACATTTCTACTGAAGTTCCTCAAGGATATTTTCTTCCCTCTCTTATTTAACATTTATACTAACGACCTATATACTGCTTCCCAAGAGTGCACTAATACAGTATGCTGATGATTCCACAGTAATCTGTTCCTCTGATTCCATGCCATATCTTCAAAAGATTACCTAAATTGTGTTCACTTCCATTGAGACCTGTCTTTCTAATAATCATTTTACTTCTGAATCCTGCTAAAACTAAACTTATGCTCTTCACCCCCAAAACATACTCTCTAAATAAAAACAATTTACCTTTCTCTCTCAGAACAACACTATAATAGAATATGTCTCTCACACAAAACTATTAGGCATCATTATTGATGAACACTTTAAGTTTGGCTTGCATATTTATTTATTTATTTGTTTGTTTGTTTGTTTGTTTATTTATTTATTTCTCATTTGTTAACCGGGTTAGTCCAACTGAATTTGAAAACAAACCCATTTTCAGTGGAGACCCGAGGGGAAAAGCCCCAGCAAACATAAGTAAAGATAAAGTGACAAGATACAAATATTAAATAACAATCACAATACAAAATAATTGTAAAAAGAAAAGGTTATTAGCTATTTGCATTGCATTGATAGTAAGCAACCCATTTTCAGTGAAGACCCAAGGGGAAAGAGTCCAAGCAAATATAAACAAAGGTAAACATACAGGACAAAACTATTAAAAACAACAATGCAAATACGAAATTAATTATAAAGAGAGAAACAAAAGAAAAAAATTATGAACATTAAGGGTTGCACTGATAGCAGTGGTCAAAATGTACTACATATGAGAGTAAAAACATGAAGATGTTCAAAAGAAGGACAATGTATAGGCATTGATAGAAAGTGGGGGAAAAGGATAAATAGCGTGGAGAATGGGGGGAGAGACAAAGGAGGGGGCTATAGTAGGGCTATAGTAGTAGAGCTGAGGGTTTAGGAGGTTAGTTTAAGCAGAAGTTACTAACAGAGAAAGAAAGTTAGGAGATGCAACAGGTTATAGAGTAGGTCAGACTAAGACTATGTGTGGTCAATGCAACGGCATAATTTGAAGTTTAGTAGGTGGGATTTAAGCTCCTTTTTAAAACAGGGAAAGGAAAGGTTGGATCTACTATGGAGAGGGAGTTTGTTCCAATTTAGTGAGACAGAGTGTTTGTAAAGTAGTTTGCCAATATTCCTTTTGGGTTTATAAACTGAGAGAAGATGCTGATCAGCACTCCAGAGAGGCCGGGGGGGGGGGGGTAGGGAGTACAACATGGGAGCGAGAGCAGGGTAGGCAGAGGGGGGGTTGTTGAGTATGGAAAAGGTAGTGTGGAGTTGCGATTGTAGGAGAAGGTGCGGAAGTTCCAGCCACTGAAGTTTGTTTAATGAGAGGCAGTGACGTGAAGAAAGTGGTTGGTTTAGAATAAATCTGGCAATTTATTTGTACGTTTGTTCCAGTTTCTGCATTGAGGTAGTTTAAATATTGGTAAGGTTTGGGGAAGCATATAGAAGACTTGGTAAGAGAAATGCCTGCTCAAGAGTGCGTTTAGTGGCAGTAGTAAGGACATTTTTGCTCCTATAAAGTAGTCCAAGTTTTTTGTGGGTTTTTTGATGGCCTGCTGTATGTGCAAGTCAAATTTTAGTCAGTAAATCAATTATTACCCCAATGAGTTTGGTGTGTGAGGCAGGGGAGATAGTGGTCCCATCTAGGCAGGAAAGAGAAAAAAAATTGGATTTAAAGGGGGACTATCTCTTTTCTGAAATCAGCTGCTTGCCTGAGTACTTTGTTTACATTTTAGTGCTATATAAGTCACATATTCACACAGAGGCAGGATTTTCAGATTAGCTTTTTTGCATACTGCAGGTCAGCCTTCACAAACTTCAGCAGGGGAAGTGCTAACAGTTTGTCTTTTTGTATTTTCCTTCCCCCACCCATAGGCTATTAGATTAGCTGAATGATTTAGCCTCAGCCAGAGATGCTATCTAGTCACACTCAGATCTGCAGCCTTTGGAGTAGTGAAATTACATCTTTAGTACGTGCTTGTTTTTTTGTAAAACTTAGTGGAATTATTATCCCAGCTACGCAACTGAATTTTTTTATGTTTGTTTTTGTTTCAGCCTTGCTGCTACATGCTTCTCCCCTTCACTGGTATTCAGTTTTCATATGGTCGGCAATAGTGTTGCTTATTAGTGCATGTACTCATGCAGACATACATTTATAAGACAGTTTCTCTCATTTCACAGGACAACATTCATTTGGACAGTTGTATCTTGGAAACAAACCCAAGTTGCAAATGTCCTAAGATTCTAGAAGAATAAAATCTTATAACTCTTATAACGTTTCAATAAAAAACATGTCAGACAACTCTGAACTTGGATCTTGTTAGCGTACTAAAAGTATTTTCCCATTGAATGACACCATTCAGGAATGACACAGTAACTGTCTGTGTAACACTGATTCCATCCAAATGAATTACTTTCCTTCCCTGCATTGAGGTAAAATGTTTGGCCCTTTCACTCCTTTCCTGAATATTTGACTGCATTAGAGTTACACTGGTTACCATGTGAAAACTGAGGCAGACGTAGTTGCTATATTTCCCTATATTTTCCTATCTGTGTGCGTAAGTATGTATGCAATATGTAATATAAGTTAAATATATTCATGTGGTTGTAAAACCACAGCCTTGCTATCTCTTACTGACTGGCTTACAGTTCAAGGTATTTTTGAATGTCTGTCAAATATGTATATGCTAGATGTGATAATGATTGTATTTTATTAAAACTTTGTATGCAGTGCACATAATTGTTTTAGTGGTATACTTCACTGTTAATACTGGAATTCTCATAACTTTTCTCAGACTTGCCTCTTCTGTGATTCAGATGGCTGTGTTGAAGAGACCACTTACCTCCTTATCAAGATAGAAACTGAAACTAATTTAAATAAATGAATGCATGTGTCATGTATGATGTTGACTAGACCACTTATCCCCCTTATCAAGATGGAATATATAATAATTTAAATAAAAGCATGTGTCATACGTCATTATATGTTTATCATATGTATTGCTTTGGTTGTTTAAAATGTATTTCCTGTATATATTTATATCTTTATACAGCCACATACATTTGCATGTCTACACACACATATAAATGTACACACGCGCACACACACACACACACACATAACTTATATGTGTTATGCGTTAGTGGATATATACATGCACGCTCTCATACACTGACATGCAGGAGGTATTTTGACTAAGGTGATAGTATAACTGCTCCTAACAGCATTTGTGTCACTGACCCTTTATTGCTAGTTTTACCAGTATCCCTAATAGAATCAAGATGCTATCCTCCAAAAAAAGGAAGCCAATCTTGTGCTCATCTGCCATAAACAAACTCTACAACAGAAGAAAGAAACTGTTGCAAAAAAGAGTAAAATCCCATGACTGAAGGAACTCCCTGGTCAACCTCAGTAAGAAGCTGAGATCCCTCATAAAATCCTCCAAAGCTAGTTACGAAAACAAAATTGCCACTGACTCTAAAGACAACCACAAAGCATTCTATAGCTATGTCAAGAATCTCAATGGCAACACTCAGATCTGCTCTGAGTTACAGCACAATGACACTAAATATACAGAACCAACTGATATTGCCAACATCCTGGCAGATAGGTTCAGTGCTAACTTTACCCCCCTCTCACCCCCTAGAGGGCCCATCTCTATACCGGAAGAATGCAAAGGTCCTGTAATCACGGCTGCACAGGTAAAAAACACACTCTCCAAAGCCAAGAACACAGCATCCATGGGACCTGACAATATCCCAGGCTGCATTCTACATGAACTACAGAATGAACTGGCACCCTAGCTAAGTACCATGTTCAATCATAGCCTCACCTCAGGCTTTGTGCCCACTGAATGGTGCACCACAACTGTTATCCCACTCCAAAAAAGGGGGAGCCACGACAGACCCTGGGAACTACCGCCCCATTAGCCTGACGAGCCTCGTCTGCAAGGCCATGGAACGTATCATCATGGAACTCATAAACAAAGACATTAGTAATCTCCAAACTCTGGACCCTACCCAGTTTGGATTTGTAAAAGGCAGATCATGTCTCCTAAACCTGATTGACTTCTTTGAAGCAGTCACCAAAGCCATAGATGAGGGTAAGGTGGTTCACACAGCTTATCTAGATCTCGCCAAGGCTTTCGACACCATCCCCCACTCTGGAATTATAGATAAGCTCACTAAACTAGGCATAAATCCCTATGTCACAAGATGGGTTGCCAACTGGCTCATGGACAGAGCCCACACTGTGAAAGTAGCAGACTCCAAATCTGACTTCAGACCAGTGACAAGTGGAGTACCACAGGGTTCAGTCATCGGTCCTCTCCTGTTTGGTATCTACTTCTCCGAAGTACAGGCTAACACAGAAGGTCTTTGGCTAACAAAATTTGCAGATGACTGTAAACTAGGAGCCATAATCAAAACTCCTAATGATGTGGACATACTACAAAAGGGCCTCACTGAGACAGATGCTTGGTGTCAAATCCATGGCCTTAAGCTCAATGCCAAAAAGTGTATTGTCATTCCCTTTGGTAAAAACTCTGTACCCATGAACTACTACATAACTGGTAGTCTACTTAATGCCAAAAATGTGATGAGACCTTGGGACACAGGTGGACAGTAGTCTCTCCTTTAATAATTACTTCACCACAGTGGTCAGGAAATCCTTCTACGTGTCTCACCTCATCACAAAAGTTTTCTCATCCAGAAAAAAAGAGGTCATTGTTCCTCTCTACTCATCACTCATTAGACCCATTATAGAGTACAGCACCCCTTTTGTTATGTACCTCACAAGACATCTACAACAACTGGAAAGGCCACAGAAATACCTCACAAAGAGAATTACTGGCCTCAAACAGATGTCCTATGCAGACTGTCTCAAAAAACTCCAGCTTTACTCCATCACATATCGCCTACTCAGAGGTGATCTCTGCCTAACATACAAAGCTATGTCAAACCCAGAGCTGTTGGACATGCTCCACTTAAAGAAACCCCAATTCCTCTGAGCTACATGCTCTAGGGACCTAAACCATGTCACCACAATAAACAGAACATGCTGGAGGGATAGATTCCTGTCCCAGAGACTTCCCATACTCTGGAACAGACTACCTATCTATGTCAAACAGAGCTCCTCATTAGCACTCTTCAAGAAAAATCTTGCTGATTGGATGGGAAATAGGAAATTCACCCCAGGGATCACTTCTGTGGCTTTGCTCGACAGGGGCACAGGAAAATAATTTTCTTGGGTGGCGAAAGCCAGGGTACATTTCTGGCTAGGCTTATATAGGCCCTAGTGCCAATAGCCCACTACCTACCTATGTACCTATGAACCTATTATAAACTAACCAATAACATAAAAAAAGAAATTACATAATAAAATAGCAGCTTTTAAATCATACACTCACCAGATATTTATGCTGTAATTGACTACTAAGCCCTCTGGGTAAAATGTATTTAACACAAACTGAAACACATTTTTTATAACAATTATTTAGTTTTATTAAAGAATAAATTAATCTCAGGATATGCATTAAAAAACTTAAACCGAAGGAATTTGATGTTTAATGTTCTAAATATTCTGTGCCACTGAACTTGTAAGAGAAACATTTTTATGTCCCTGATGAGTTTCAAATTCTTTTCTTGACTGTCCTAGAAATCTGTGTACATAATACTTACTACATGGAAATTTCAAATAATAAACAGCACTAACGTCTGGTGGCATGATGCCAAGGCACTTCTATGGGCTAGGCTTGTAAAGGCTCCAGGGCCATTAGCCTAGTACACACCTATGAACCCTATGAATATACTTTTCTGAGGTTCAGGTCAAAACAGAGGGGCTGTGGCTAACTAAGTTTAATGATGACTGCAAATTAGGTGGAATCATGGAATCCCCAAACGATGTCAATATACTTCAAGAGGGCTTACACAAACCGATGATTGTTATCAAATCCATGGACTCAAACTCAGTGCTAAAAAATGCATTATCATCCCCTTCAGTAAACATGATATCCATGCAGACTATCATATACATAATCGCTATATTACAACTCAATAGTGAGAGACTCAGGAACACAAGTTGACTGTAGCCTAAACGTTGACCATCACATGTCTACTGTGGTAAGGAAGGTATTCTACATGGCTCACCTCATTAGCAGAGGCATTGCCCCAAGAGTGAAACAGGTCATAACTCCTCTATACTTGACCCTCATCAGGCTAATAACTGAGTGCAATGCTCCCTTTGGTATGTATCTTACCAGGCACCTGTAGCAACTCGAGAGACCTCAGAAATTTCTAACCAAGAAAATTCATGGTCTCAAGCACAAGTCATATATTGACAGACTGGAGTTACTGTCACTGTACTCAGTAGTGAACAGACTACTTAGAGGAGACTTATGCCTGGCCTGCAGAGCAATTTCAGATCCATACCTAATGGAAATGCTGCACATCTGCAGGTCAAATGTGATAAGGGTCACTTGCTCTAGAGACCTTAACCTGGCCTGCAACATAAATAGGACCTGCTGGAGAGACAGATATGTCTCTCAGAGGTTGCTGCTCCTCTGGTATAGGCTACCAGTTCACATCAAACACAGCCTCTGTATGACCCTGTTTAAGTGCAGCCTGGATGGGAAACCATAAGTTCCTTGCTGGGGATTTTACCTATGACCCACCTAGATATGGGCAGTCATTGCTAACTAAGATCTTGAGTTTAGGACAGATCCTTTATATTGGGTTTCTGTAGTATTATATTGGGTACACACGGCTAGGCTTATAAAGACCTTTGGGTTAGTAGCTTAGTAACCACCTATGAACTTATCAAGTAACAAGAATATTCTTGCCTTCAAGCATCTAAATTTTTAGAAATGATAATCATACTTGTGTGCTGGCACCAGTGACGGGAGTAATATATTACAATCGGTAATATACTACTGTAGTATTTTACAGTTTGTAGTAACTAGTAATATAACTAGTTACTTTGCCAAAAGAGTTAAAAAATGAATAGTACTGTATTCATTTTTTAGTAACTAGTAACTTAAATGTGCATTACTTTTGAGTTAATTTTGCTTAAACCAGTGGTTTTCAACCTGGGCGATATCTCCCCCTAAAGGCATATGGAAAACTTCAGGAGGCCCTGGATAGTATGGACAGTAATCAGATGTTAGGAGATAATAGAGACTTTGAAGAGGCAATTTGGATGAAAAATTACAATATAATGTGGGCACAACTCATACCACATAGTATTCATAATAGATTAGAAATAGTCTGGAGCAAAATTTACTTATTTTTTTAGCACTGCAAGGAGGTGCACGCTAATGACGACCAGACTCTGGCTCCGTCCTGGTACTGTGAGACTCTTACCCACTAAAACTTTGGGTTTCAATTTTTAGTTGCTGAAAATAGAGAAAATGTGATAGTTTCTTATAGTTCTTGTGCTGCTGGCTGTGTATGCTTTGGTTTAATTATTATTTGTGACTCTCTAGCTATAAAGACTAGTCTTCTTCTCCTTTCAGCTGCTCCCATTAAGGGTTACTATGGTAGATCATTGATCCGCAAAACAAGGGACAGTAGAGTTTTACGGTGTGGAGTTGCCAGCCCGGCACCTAAACTTCCTCAGAAAGCACAAGCACCCACACAAACACCTAGGGCCAATTTAGAATGTTCAATTCACCTGCAGCATGTCTTGAGAATGTGGGAGGAAGGAAAGCCACACTGGACATACAGACTCCATACAGAAGGCACCCCTTCTGAGAATCGAACTGGAGAACCTCTTGCTGTTAGGTGACAATCCTAATCGCTGCACCACTGTGCTGCCTAGCTATAAAGGGTAATCTGCTGGAGTTTTTCAACTGTTAAATGCTATTCATCATCACTGTAGCATTGTGTATACAACTTTAATAAGACACTTATATGCATGTGCTTCCTTGTGTGAGGAAATTTCAATATTATAATTGATAACCTACACTTATCTAAAAGTAACGCATTACTTTAATAAGTATTAATAGCAATATATTACTTTTTTAGAAAAGTAATAAGTAATAGTGATATATTACTTTCACTGAAAAGTAACTAGTAATGGTAACTTATTAGTTTTATAAGTAACTAGCACACACTCGGACTGCGCTGCACTTTTTTTCTGGAATAACTGTTGCCGTATCCCTAAGAATTTGGTGGGGGGAGGTACATAGAGTGAGCCAAGCTCAGCAGCAGGTGGCCAAGACTAATTACATGTAGACATTAATTTGCCATTACAGAGCTGTAGTTCCTCCTGGATATACAAACAGAAGCCAAACAAGGTACTTCCAACTCAAAATCGGGCAACATATGTATAGTTCAGGCAGGGTGCAATCAACAAAAAGGGTGAGATGAAGAATAATTGGACATTTTACACTATGTTGCTTCACAGTGGTCTCAATTCAAAAGAGTTGCACTGGAAACAGCACCAGTACCAGTGTGGGCACAAATTAATTTGCAGTAGCATGGATGTGTGAGAATAACAGGTAATAAACACCCTCAATACAGGTAATTAGGTGGCTTACAAAAGGGTACTGCAGCAGTTTAGAGAAACTAGGAAGGTGCAAGGTTGTCCAGCTGTACAGCTCATAGCAGTAAAACAATGGAGTGCGCACACTCTGCTACTGTTAGAAGCTGATAAAAACAAGTTTAAGGTAGCATTACACTTGGCAAGCTATTAGCTGGCTGCACAAAGCCATGGGGAGGCAGTGTGAGCCTTATGGGGCAAATTCTAAAATATATGTCATCAGTAATACAACAGATTGTTTTTTACAGCCTGTTTTCCAGCCCTATGTGGATCATTTAACAGGTAAGAATATTTTAAGGATAAATAGGAGCAACCTCAGACTGATCAGGAGGTGAAGTACCAGTGGCTAGCTCCAGCTTCAGGGGCCACAGAATGGAATGCAGTACAATGCCTACAACATTCCCAAACACTGTGTCTATAGCACAGAAGCCCAGTCGCACTGTTTCATCATAGACTGGCACATAAGAAGGAGCAGTTTTCTGCCATAAGAAGGGTAGCCTGCTTACCTAGCTTGAGGTAAGGGTTGTACTGAAGAAAACAGTGGAGTGATGCAACTTGGACCCCAAATATATATATATATATATATATATATATATATATATATATATATATATATATATATACACACCACGCTCATTTAGCATAACATCAGCTTCTCATTTGCAATGGGCAAGGACGTCATGGGCGAACATCAAGAAATTTGGAAGATGTAAGTATAATGCTTATGAAAGATACTTGGGGAAATAACCTCTTCTACCACATCTAATGTATTTTATTTGCAGAACCTGGGTATTACCTGTAGAGACAGATTGCATCTTCCAGCAACACCTTTTGTTGACTGGATCTTCCTGCATGTTTGCTCATCTGGTGCCTTGCTGGTGTTCTTCCATGTGAATGGAAACACCTGTTTTATACATCACCTCCTGTAACATGGAGTCATTACCTGTGACGTATTGTGGTACCTAACATATAACATGTATAATTTGTGTTAAAGCCCAAATTATGATATTTGCACTGAGACCATACAGTTTGCTGAGCTGTACACCCTTCCACAATCTTTATTGTTGCCCATACCTCTCAACTTGGAAACATCAAAAATATGGACAAGGCCCATGAAAAATAGGTACAAATCTGTAAACTGATTAACATACAATTTGCATACATAATTATGTAACCCCGCCCACTCCAATGGAATTGTGGGATACCAACACAAACTAAAGGACAGACAACTAAATATGGCACCAGAGTCTCCCTGCAGCTATTCCAATGTCCCATTATCTGGCTATTTTGCTCCATTTACCACAAACATTAATGTGCATACTGCTTTACTTCTACAATGATTATTTGGATTTTGATTTTACATTTTATAGCACAATGCACAAGCACTAAGACATCTGCTAAACAAAGCAATACAGTTTCACAATGAGCCCACAGTCTTCTGCATCAAAAGCAAGTATTAATTTCTCCCTGTTGTGCTACTAACACCACAAACAGATTTGGCATAACCAGCACTAAACTTCTCTGCCCCTGAAGAACTATGCAGCACAAGAAATCTGGAAAAGTCAAAATATATTTGAGGGGTGACAAAAGCCCAAAACAGGGACACATTTTAAACATTGCTTGTATAATCTTAGACAAGTTGCTGGAATAAAATGTTTTATTTTACCATGCATTTCCTGAAAGATAGGAAGACTGAAACTTAAATGGCTATCATTATTTAGTGAACTCAGTTCAACTTCTCACTGATTTGTTAGAAAACCACAAATTTTAAGAGGAACAGACCAAACGTATGAGCCAAACATTCCATAAAACTTTGGACATTGAGAACTATGGTTATCTCCTTAAATCACAAGTGGGCAATTACACACACGCACTTGGTCTGAACCTCACCCATTAAACTAAAGCACAGTTTCCAAATGGACCAGATGCAGTGCATGCCCATTACCAACCTCCAACCCCTGCAAAAGCATTTTTTAACATAACAAGCATCAAAGATGGTGCTAAAGATCCAGTTTACCATTTCAAAATGAATACACTAAAAGAAATTACTGAACTGTGCACTCAGTTTAACATATTAGTAATGCTGTGGAAATTGGAATATTACATGCATGTCAGACTGCTCCATGTTAAAGTTTTCATGTAGTTGAGAAAAAAAGTAAATAAGCTCTGCTGCATCAATCTACTGTTTGACTTTATTTTTTTCCTGGACATTCTGAAAATGCGATTATATAACTGCTTACTGTGTTTTGTCTAGAAGGGTTTATGGCTATAATACAGGACAATTACAGTGCACACACACACACACACACACACACACACACACACACACACACACACACACACACACACACACACACACACACACACACACACACACACACACCCTTTGCTTCTTTACCTAATTCCCCAAGTGCTTTCTCCGTTCTCGCCTGCATTAGTTCCCCGAGTGCTTTCTCCGTTCTCGCCTGCCATTGCATCCTGCAGTAATTCAATGGTGCCTGTAGTTCTCCGTTTACATGGTGCCTGGACAAAACTGCCATCTGCTGCCATTACATCCTGCTGCAAAAATAACCGAGCATTTACTGCCGAAAAATGAGGCGAGCATTACTGCCTGCCATTACATCCTGCTGCTTGTTAGTGCTGCCGTTTAAACAATTCCAGCCAGCCAGAAATGATGATGTGAGCTCCTTGAGCTCAATTCTGACTGGCTGGTAGCCCTGACGGAGCTGACGACATCGTGCACGCGATGACTTCAGCTCCGACAGCTAGATAATTAAAAAAAAAAAAATTGGAAATGAAGGGGTGCCACTCAGGAATCGTGGCACCCCTTCATTTGGACCACAAAACTTGGTAAAAAAGAGTAATTTGGTATGATTGGGAGGTATGCTGTTGCCTACTATTCATGGTGATACTTATATCAAGGGTTCACATGGCATTTTTGAAATGTGCAGTTCTTGCTCTGTATGCCATTCTTCAGCAGACAGAGTGTTGTCTATATGTAGGGAATGTGGCCTATTCCACCCTGCTCAACCTCTTACAGCTATGCAAAACACACACCATCATCAACACCCACAACAAAGACTACAATCTTTTAAAGGCACAGAAATAGAACATGGCTGGCACAACAGACTTCTATCCCAAGGAATCCTACACTTACTAAATAAAACTTCCTATGCATGTCAAGCAATACTATGCATGGACTGTATTCAGTAATATTCTGCATGAATAGCCTGGAAATCATAAATCTTCTTTGGGGTATATAGCATGGTGCTTCATGACCATGGAGATTAACTCACTCGACAGTGCTTGGGCTTAACTGGCTATGCTTTTCAATGGTCTTTTGAACTGCATGCCTAGTACATACCTATGAACTTACCAACCTGCTATATAGTTACCAAGTATCTTACAAATGTGCCTGCTGCATATAGAATATATATGAGACAAAACATCACTTTATTGATGAATGTATTTCTATAATCATCTCATTTGATGGTCTTAATATGGTCATTTGTATATACTATGGACCACACTAATTCTCATACTACCATGTCTGTGATACAGATATCTCGGAATTGCACATGTCCTGCATGTCAACACTGACTGCATAGTATAGCTTTACACACTCTGTGCTTTTCCTTTCTGAATACCCCTTACTGTGTTTTATGTCCTGTAAGAGTACCAACTATATACACACATAACAATGTACCTGTACACAAACATTTAATTGTATTATTTTAAAAAGTAATGAAAACAACAAATAGATGCACTCTGTACTCTCCAAGGTACCATGAATTAAACTTAACCTCTGTTTGAAATCATTTAATTTATTCCCCTTTTTTATTTAGTTAGCTGTTTGCTTGTTTGTTTGTTTGTTTGTTTATTAATTTCAACTTGATAACCATGTAAGTGGGAGGCTGACAGACCATTTTGAGTCACAACCTGAACTCCAGGTTGCAAGAGACAAACAAAAAATTGTAAATAGAATAAAGAATTATACCTTTGTCTGACAGAATGTCAAACAGTGGCAAAATGCAGAAGTGGAATTCAAGCACAATGACAGTTCATAAAATAGAAATGGAAATGAGGTCAAACTATACAACTCTGCAGGCAAGAAGGGCATTATTGCTCACACCTGAAATATTAGTATGTGCATACATACGTAAAATGTATAAATATAAATAAGCTGTTCAATATAGTGGTTATGTTAAGTATAGAAGGATCTCTCCATGTTTATTATTTTTAGTTTAATGTACAGTTATGTTCTTTAAACTAATGAATGTGTATTGTAGATGTCTTGCATTGCCGTGATTCATTAGCAGATTATCTCTTTGCAACAAAGTGCCACACTTACTTTTACTTGCAATTTACACTGTTCCACTGTAGCCATGTTACATTATATCAAATATATATATGCTTAGATATGATAGTTATGAAACAGTCAAATAAAACTATGACTTCACATGGAACCTGTGTGTCTGCTTGCTTGTTTATTTATTTTGTAAAATAAATGAAACTACAGTTTCACATGGAATGTGTGTCTGTGTACTTTTTATGTATGTATAAAGTTGTACTGGCTAGTTCTAATTAGAAAAAAAAGACTGTCTAGTGTATAGGAATACATGCAATAAAAGCCATTAATTTCTTGTGATTTCATGACATTTTAGTTATAACTGGAGGCATACATCCCAACCTTATAGTGCAGAGAGAAAAGCTTTGACAGAAACTTTTACTTGGCTGAAGTAGTTACTAACGTCTAAGATAAGAGTAGACAGCAACTTTACTCAAAAGTGTTACACAACAGCAACCAAAGACAGAGTCCATGTGACTCAAAAATGGCTACCTACTCCCCAGAAAATACCCTCTACCACTTTTCCCCCACTATTACTAAAGAACAGGTCATCAGTGTGCTCTCCAGAGCTAAACACACTTCAGCAATGAGCACTGATAGTATCCAGGGATGCCTCCTATATAGTTTGAAAAATGATCCCTCAGACCACTAGAATGTCAGCCACAGCCTCCAGACAGGCTTTGTCCTGAGGGAATGCAGAAATGCAACGGTCATTCCTCTACATAAAGGTGTCCCATCAACAGGTCCAGGGAATGACAGACCCATAAGCTGGACTAGTCTCATATACAAGACCATAGAAAAAGTTATCATGAATCTAATACATAGGACATCTTCACACACTTGACCCATCACAGTTTAGTTTTGTCAAGGGTAGGTCACGCCTACTAAACCCAGTGGACTACTTTGAGAAGGCCGCTTGAGCCATGGATGATAGGCAAAAAAGTGCACGTTGCATATCTCGACCTGTTAAAGGCATTCAACATACTACCTCACTTAGGTATTATAGACAATCTCAAAAATGTAGACATAGATCATCCCTATGTAACCAATGGATTATTGTGCCCAGACATTCCCTGTTGAGTGCTATCCATACCTGTCATCTGTTCATGTTTTCACAGAATATCCATGATTTGGCTTCCGATGTTTGTCCTGATCCTCATGACATTTTTGACCACTCATGATTACAGTCTGTCAGTAATGCCAGTCATTATAGTTTTATACTTACTGTTCAAAAATGCATATCGATGCACAACTTATTCTTTTAACTTTTAAGTGAATAACAGTAATATTTAAAAAATATTCTCAATTTTACCACCTTAGTTATTTTTGGCTTTGTCCAGAATTACTAACCAAATAAGTTGAGTGGGGTATGGGGCTATACCAAAACATTCTGATCCAAATTATTTCTATTCATATTATTTAAACTAACCAGAAATAGAGTAATAGGTGATTCATGTTGCTGCATTTGCCTGATACAGTTGTTTTCTTTCAGTGCTTTTTCCTTGGAGAGGATTGGAAAACTAATGTGTTTATTTGCAGTCTCAGTTTTTCAACAGGTAGCACTCTCTCCTTCAACATATAAAGCTGTGGGTTCTATTAAGACACCAGATACTTTAATTGATTTTGCAATGCTGACACTGCAGTGCAGCATAACAGGGGGGTGTTGGGCTTCTGGGTGTACTATCTTTTGAATGAGAAGTTAAACTGATGCCCCATCTCCCTTAAATGCTGGTAACTCCGGTGGATTTAAAAGATCCCATGGCACCTATGAAAAAGAGTAGAAGTTCTCCAGTGTCCTGGACAAATTTCACCTTAGTCAGCATGAATATCAATGGGGTCCCCCGAAAAGCAGCCATTGGCCTAGTGGAACAAACCCAGTCAATAAAGGTTATGTATGAATAAAAAAAATAATTATGGTTACTACTATTTTCAGTTATTTCATTATCTTTGTACTCTGACTATTTTAATGCATCAGTAAGTGGATCTATTGTAAAGTGATCTTGTAGTTTTTTTTCCCAAAATCCACTTAAAGTCCTCTTTATAAGAGTCATGCTAGACACAAGGAAGTAGTTGTTTTAACATTCATGTAAATAAAATGGCTTGGGATGGTAGTTTTAAGGAGTATTTTGTTATATGCGTCTGATAATTGATGGCCGTGAATGCCAAAGTGGCTGAAGTGTAGGCCTTTTCCCCTAGTCTTTCAAGAGTTCTAATCTCCTTGTCCGATGGGAGTAGGGAGGTAGAAAGGGGCATTCTAGAAGGTTTGTCAGTAGCAACAGAGATGACTGCTTGGTCTGCAGCCAGGCACCTAAACAGAAATTTATAGTCCTCAAGGACTTTGCAGAACTGGCCTGGCTTCTTGGGCACTGGAGCCTGAGAGTCTAGAGTTTGGTAAGCATTATTAAATATATCCAAAAAGGCTGGATGTACTTGTGGCACTGCAGAAGAGCTGGGTAGGTACACTTGCAGGAGTTGGCAGTACCTTTTCTTGGACATCATAAATTTGGGAACTATCCCATTTAAAATGTTCTCCCATTTTCAGGATGGTTTCCCCAAAGGATATTTCCACCATGGAAGACTCCTCTTCAGGGGAGACATATTCCTGAGGAGAGGGAAACTGAGTAGAGTAGTACAAAGATTCTTCTCCATCAGAAGAAGATTCATCAGAAGTGTCATGGTCCCTAACCCTTTTCTGGGAAGGTTGAGTGGCTGGAGTTGGTGCCAGCTGTGAGCAAGACTACTTAAGAGCCATGAAGGCCTGTAAATGGCACTGAGAGAAGGCCTGCCAATCTGCAGGGGCTTTTTTAGCAGTGGAGACATGCTTTGTCTTTTTTTTCTTAGCCAGAGAGACTATTTTTATATAACGTTGGAGGGCTGGATGAAGGCCTAGGTTGGAAGCTTCAGGCTCAAGAAATTCACTCCTAGAAGTGTGTGTTAACCTCCTAGGTCCCTCAATGCATTTGAGCCTAGGGTCCCCATCAATATCCAGGTCAGATGTCTGTTCCACCTCCAGGGATGTGCTCCTGGCCTAAGTCAAGGTGACCTCTGAACTGGGTTTGGTCTTTGACTCCATACCAGGAATTGAACGTGCCTCCAGGTCACCAAACACCTCAGGAAATACATCGGATGGGGGAGTTGCAGTAGACGTCATAGGCTGAGGTTTCTTGGTCTTGTGCTTTTATGGCTTGGAGTCAGTCTCCGAGGTACCCTCTTGCACTTAGTTAAAAGTTTAAGCCTTTTGTTTTCCAGATATAAGGCTAGAGGTGAAAGCTTACTTCTAAGGGTCTTGGGGATGAATGACTGACAAATACTGCATGACTTGTAGTTGTGGTTGGGGTCTAGACAAAGGAGACACTGTGTATGGCTGCCCTTATATGTGGAATTTGTCTTCCACACTGGCACTTGTCCATCCTGCATGACATAACAAATTAGTAGCAGAGAAAAAATATTCCCCAATGGGACACTTATCTGAAAAGTAGAAGTTGTAATCACTGGAATTTGTAAGACCAACGGTCAGAAAGGCATTTTGACTGGCAGCAGAAAAGTTCTGAGGAAGCTATGTGTGCATATTCCTTTTATGGCCTATGTCTGCAGTCTACATGTGACATACCAGACTTTTATATACTGGCCGATGTCGGGTGCCTTCTGCCAGGGATATCCCTGAAGTAAAGAATCCTGCAGAAAAGGAATAGAAGGACATCTTCTACTTGCAAGTACTCATGAGCAGGATTCATCCCCAGTGCATGAGTGTAGGAAGGGCTGAGAGTGATGATGAGAAACAAACCAGTAAGAGAAAAAGGCAAAGAAGCACAACCAAGAGGTGAATTATATAAACAGACACTATGTGCTTGAAGCTTACATTTATGAACCTGTTGCCTGCATAGTTATGTAGTTCATTGGCCATTTGGGCAGTTTTTCAATCTCTTTCTACTTTCTGGTTTAAAAGCCCGCATTTGCGTTGGTCCCCGCCGTTCCTGTAACTAGTGTAGTCCAAGTACAAATTTGCTGTATCCAGGACTCTTTGTAAGCTTCTGAGCCCCCCAAGCCTTTCTGTGTTGGAGGGAAGCCTTCTAGCTTATCAGTGGGAGTGGTAAGCACTAGGTAGCCTATCTACCACAAGAGGAGTGGTTCCTGGCCCAGAACTTGTACCTTATTGGCTGTTCAGCAGTTTATTCCATCTCTTCAACTTTCTGGCTTAAAAGCCGCATTTACACTTGTTTCCCACCTTTCCTGTAACTAGTCTAGTCCAGATACAGACTTGTTGTATCTGGGACTATTGGTAAGCGTCTGTGCCCCCCAAGCCTTTGTGTGTTGGAAAGAAGCCTTCTGGCTTATCAGTGGGAGTGGTAAGCCCTAGGTAGCTTATCTACCACAAGAGGAGTGGTTTCTGTCTCAGAAATTGTAGTTTATTTGCCGTTTGGGCAGTTTTTCCATCTCTCTCAACTTTCTGGTTTTAACGCCCATGTTCGCACTTGATCCCTGCCTTTCCCATAACTAGTCTAGTCCAGGTACAGATTTGCTGTATCCAGGACTGTTGGTAAGCTTCTGAGCCCCCCAAGCCCTTCTTTGTTGGAGGGAAGCCTTCTAGCTTATCAGTGAGAGTGGTAAGCACTAGGTAGCCTACTTTCCACAGGAAGAGTGGGTTTTAGCCAATAAATTGTAGTTTACTGGCTGTTTGGGCAGTTTTCCATCTCTTTCAACTTGCTGACTTAAAAGCCTGTGTTTGCACTTGTTCCCCACCTTTTCTGTAGCTAGTCTAGTCCAGGTACAGATTTGCTGTATCCAGGACTCTTTGTAAGCTTCTGAGCCCCCCAAGCCTTTCTGTGTTAGAGGGAAGCCTTCTAGCATATCAGTGGGAGTGGTACATACTAGGTAGCCTGTCTACCACAAGATGAGTGTTTTTTGGCCCAAGAAGTGTAGTTTATTGACCATTTGGGAAGTTTGTCCATCTCTTTCAACTTTCTGGTTTACAGTGAAACTGCGTAAATTGCGAGTAAAAGCAAGTTTGATATTTTGTTGCAAAGAGACATTGCTGATGAATCACAACAATGCAAGATGCCTATAATACATACTCATTAGTTTCAATAACACCATTTCACATAAAACTAAAAAAAATAAATAGAAATGGAGGGATCCTTCTATACGTAGCATAGCCACTCTATTAAACAGCTTACTGCCATCTATACATTTTACATATGTACATACATACAAATATTTCAGACATGAGCAATAATGCAATTCTTGCCTGCAAAGTTGTAGTTATAGTTTGACCTCATTTCCATTTCTTATATTTTTTTAAGTATCATCTTGCTTGAATTCCACTTCTGCATTTTGCTATACTAAACTGTTTGACATTCTTTCAGAAAGTGGTATAATTCTTTATACTATTTAGAATTGTCTGTGTCTTGCAGCAGGGAGCTCAGGTAGTGACTCAAAAGGGTCTGTCAGCCTTTCACTCACATGGTTATCAAGCTGAAATTAATAAATAAACAAACAAATAAACAGCTGAATGCTACTCAGGGTCAGGGTCATACCCGCCTGGGCTACATGATCAGAGAGCTCTTCCATGTCTCTTTTCATGTAGTCCAGGGAGGTACGTCTCAGGTCATTCACACCAACATGAACAATGACAGTGTCATATTTGTACTTGTTCTGGAGTGACCTGAGTGATTGTGTTATGTGGCAGATTCTGGCTCCCGACAGGCAGCTAACAGTAACCTTCTCCTTGTCCAGCCTAGTGAGTGGGACGTCAGTGTGCCTGATTAGGCGATATTGTAGTGTACTGGCTCAGTGGCAGTTTCGCACAGGAGTGGGTGTGGCCAGGGTGATTGATGAGCCTAAAACCTAGGAAGTGGTAAGGAAATGAGGCATGATTGGCATGCTATGTATATTACCCCGTGACGACATGCATATAATGAATGTAGACGAGCAGCTCAGTACTATACATTCCTGTGATAGTTTAGTTATTTGTTTATAATGCTGGTGTGCAAGGACCTTCTTTTGCTTTTTGCTCAATATAAAGTACTACAACTAATTACTTTTTCCCTTTCCTTTTGCAGGGGGCAAGCCCCCCTGTTCCCCCATGTAGTCAGTTCTTGGAGTTGGTATATTCAAATAGCAAGGGTTGTGGGGGGTGCAGCGCTCACAAAAGGGGGTGCAGGGGGCTTGCCCCCTGCAAAAGCAAATGGGAAAAGTAATTGTTTATATTTACTGGGATCTCTTGTACAGTTGATGTATTTGACAACAATTAGTTGTCAATAGTTGTAGATTAGTTGACAAGAATTTGGCGGTTGTATTCCAGCATTTGTTATGCTGAAACAGCTAAGCATGCACTTAATGATTCTTTAATCTTCATCTGTTAAATATTACTGCGATTACTCATCAAGACGTCAACCAGCTGGAGCGGGGTTGGGGTGGCGCTTGCTACTGTGCATCTGGTGAGCCAGTACACTACAATATCGCCCCTGACTATAGAGTCACCTATTACTAGTGTATTAGGTATGTTATTTCACCTTAAGGGCTGTGATTGTGTGGCACATTGATTTTGTGTTTTATGTGTTGTCTGGT
Organism: Protopterus annectens; assembly: GCF_019279795.1. Lineage (NCBI taxonomy): Eukaryota > Metazoa > Chordata > Ceratodontiformes > Protopteridae > Protopterus > Protopterus annectens. Next base: position 1,410,854,958 of record NC_056744.1, read on the forward strand.
TTATGACAGGAGGTGCAGGTGTTTTGGGTGTCTGCTTTGAAGATCTCTGATTCTTTTGCAGATTTTTATTTAGAGCCTCCGAGTATCTTCTTCTTGTCTTTTGGCTTTTTCCCGGTTAGGGGTCGCCACAGCGGAACTTCGGTCTGCTAATGATTGACAGTAGATTTTGACGTGCTGGCTTGCCGGGCCTAACGCACAACCTTCAACGAAGGAACGCCCGTTCACGCATGATTTCATATATTTATGTGTATTTTTTGTCAGTACTGGTTTAGTAGGTCTATGTGAGGCTGGAGGTGTGGTGCAAGTGTTAACCTTCTCCTCATGACTGTCTGTTCCAGTCTTGGGTGGAGAGAGTTTAGCCTCCAGTTTGGCTGTATAATTGCATCTCTCGCATATGTTAGTGTTTTGTGGTAGTAGGAGAGGGTTTTCTGTGTACATAAGGTAGTTGTAACACTGCCTCAGGATACCCAGGTTCACCAGCTGGACTGGAGAGTACACCTGAAATTGCCCTTTGGTCATGCCTGAATAGTAGGGTGAGCTGCTTAGTCGCTTGGTTGGTGAGGGGTGAATAAAGAGCCTTGCCCTCCTGGGCAATCAAGTGTTGGGGTATATTAGTGCTTGCTATTAGGTCTGAGCAAGTGCTGGACTGTAGGATGCTTTTTGAGTGCTTAGGTTGAGAGTTAGACTAGTTTGAAGGGGAAAAACTAAAGAGGAGACTTAGTGGAGCCGGGAATAATTAACCCTAGCTAACCGGCGCTGCCTGGAGTGCAAAACCGTGCAAACACGGTTTTTATAGCAGAAAAATGAAAGAGAGAGAAATTAGCCCAAAATGTCCAATAAACTACTAACTTCTGGGCTGGAACCACTCCTATACTTCCTTACTCGCCCTTTTCACTCACTTCCTAACTTTATCTAGATAAAAATTGACAACTACCCAGTTAGACTTTCCCAGTATTCAGATGTCAGTAAACAAATATCGTGTTTTACCTTGTCCTTACAAATGTTTACCCTGCCTACACTCCACTAATGTAATATAATATAATATAATATAATATAATATAATATAATATAATATACAACTTCTGATTGCAACAACTACCCAACTGAAAACCAAGAAAAAAACTGCAGTCAGATAAAGAAATCTGTGGAAATAACTGGCCACCCACACCACAACAAAAACTACTTCATACTGCTCAACTGTCTGATTTTGCCTCAAGCTATTACCCTTCTCCTTATATAAAATGTTTTGATTTTTGTTAAATCCATGTTGTTCAAAATCCTGTTCTCCTACAAATGCAAATTAGGGTAATATTTAAAAGTTATACATGATTTTCGACTTGTAAAGACTCTGGTGGTCATTAGTCTAGTATAAACTTATGAATCTACTAGCTAACCTGTAGCATCCTTCAGCTGGCTTCTAAGCATGTACCAGAATGTCTCACTGAAGACATGTTGTTGTTTGACATGGACTGTTGTTTCAGTTGAGTCAGCAGAAAAGCCTACCCAGTATCTGAGCAATAAAACATGGCCATTATCACCTTCACATACAGCACCAAGAGGTGAAGTGATGACTCCAGTTTCACATCCCCTCAACAAAACTAATTCTAAAACTTATTGCCACTATCAACAAAAGGAAAACACAATAAATATTGTATAAAAATTACATAACTAATAAGCCACACTAAAATCTTCAATGATGACCACATCTTCTCAGTTGAGCTAAAATCCTGCAGAGCTAAGCAAAAAGAACCTGGTAAACCTCATAGAAATCCAGACTCCCAAGCAATCAGTGAAGAAATAGCCAGTTAACAATGGACATAACACTCCTACATTAACACAAACACACAATGCAATTACCGCACACTTAGAGTGCAGGAAAACTTGCAACCTGTAAAGAATTAAACTTATAGTACAAAGCTTTACACTATATAAATCATGCAACATGGAAACAAGAAGTACATCAAATACATCCTCTCCAGTTAAATTTCTCCAGTAATGAAAACAAAACACAAGAGACATCAGTAACGTGCAGTTTAAGTTACAATATCCCAAACATAAAAATGTTCACTTACCTGTAACGTCCAAGTGTGTAGTCCAAACAAGAACCATTAATTCTTTAAGCAGCCATGTCCTACAATGCTGACTGCTTCTCCAGATGGCTTGTACAGACTCTACAGAATAGCTTAACCAGCAGAATATTGCCATTATCTGCAAAACGTACTCCAAAATTGAAGTCCCCTATAGCAAATCATGACAGCCATTTATAATCCCACTGTCACCAAGCACAAAAAGTAAAATTCTTAAAAAAAAAAACAGTAGTAATTGAAAAAAAAAGGCTGCACTAACCTCTTGTCCAACCTTCCCTTATGACTGTGAGTTCCACAACTAAGCAGAACTCTGTAGAAAGTGGCACACATATTTCATAAAACAGTATACCCACCACCCCCAAACAAGTAAGCCAAGCCTTGTCTCTCCACATGATGCACCTAGACAATATTTGAGTTTACTACTTTGTAATGAGTGCATGAATAGATTATACTGCTGAACACATTCAGATAAGTACATACATTGAAATGCATAAGACATTTTTAACAGTTTAGCATTTAAATGTCTCAGTCAATAAAATGAAAGTCAATACCAAGCCATAAACCAAGGCAGTTAGCACCTCATCAAGTTGAATATGACCGTTTTCACCTGTGCTGGCACCCATTGTTTAACCCAGTATGTTCAAGATCAAAAACAATTAACAGAAAGACAAACAGTTGTAGCAATTTTAGAATAACCATACAAACCAGTTGACTCACGCTTCTCTTACCACAAACTGAAAAATATGTAACTATTTTTTATATATTTACTCAATGTTTTAGTTAATACAACAAACTTCAAGAAACTGAATTTTCAGTGGAGATTGGTATCTGCAGAAAATGATAATAAAGCTACACGTACAGTTGTAATAGCCCCGTTTATATGCTTGTAACAGACTTGGAAAAGATGTAAAAAAATAACTTCAGTGAAAATAAGGGAAAGCACAAAAGGAGACCTGAGAAAAACAGGTTGGCATGAAAGGAAACACATTCATTTTAATGACGTGCTTCCTCTGCAAAAAGCAAATTGCAAGATTCAATTGTAAGATTGTCACTTCACAGCAAGAGGTTCTCTGGTTTGATTCTCGGCTGTGATGCCTTCTGTATGAAGTCTGCAGTCTTCCCTGTTTTCTTGTGGGCTTCCTCCAGGTACTCCAGTTTTCTCTCACATTACAGCGACATGTGTCTGGTGTGTTTCTCACTGGCCCTCTGCTGAAAATAGGCTCTGTCCTAGTTGGACTTTCCCGGTATACAAATGTTAAATAAATATGTGTATATATATATTTTTTTCCATGCACAGACATATATACAACATGTGAGTGTATTATTTATAGCCAAACTTAATTTAACATAAATGTGTTTCCTTCCTGCATGCATGCATTACAATTGATCTATAATTATTATGCAAGCTATTTACACTACATACATCCCCCTTCTGTATCAATAGATGATCAATAATGTCACTGCTTTCTGGAGTGGTTTAATTCTTTCCTCATCTTTCCTCCATTGGAAGTAATCCATACCTCACATTGCTTATCCTTACTACTTCACCCCTCTTAATTCTTCCCTTACTGATACCATGTTCTAGATGTCCACTTTTCCTTCTTTCCCTAGGCTCCTTTTGTCGACCCTTCTTCTTTATTTTGAGTTGTTTTGTCAATTGTATGCCCTGTCTCCTATTCTCTTTAGGTGGTTTTCTACTTCCCACTTAATCATGTCAAGTTTTGGAAACACCCAGAATATATGCAACCAAATACACCCTGTCTCACATCTCCATAAACTGTCTTTGGTCCATGGAAAAATCTTTTAAAGCTTGCTGGGGTGTAGAAATAGTGATGTAAACATTGACAGGCAAAAAAAAAAAAAAAAAAAAAAAAAAAAAAAAAAAAAAAAAAACGAATGCTTATTGATTTTGTAACATATTTCGGTGATCTTAAAAATTCCTCCCATATGTTTTCTTATATTCCTTTTTTTAGCTCTACTTCCTGTTTTTCCTTTCTTCTGTAACCATCGACTTTATATTTCCATTATACCTGCTTTAATGCTTTTGCTATTAATCCCCTGTTCACTATACCTTTTAGCCTAATATTGTTTATTGCTTGTATTATGTTAGGATGAAAGCTCTCCTTATCTGTTAATATCCTGATCTTCAGTCTAATCTCAATGCTATCCCTCTGTATTCCCATTACATTGCTTGTGAGAGACATATTCATCCCACTGTTCTCCCAAACTCTTCAAGGCCCATACTTGCATAATATGCAACATTTAACTTCTGTTCTCTGTGTTTTCTACCTCCACAATGACTTTTTATCCCTATCTACTTGGATTTCTCTCCATATTTTTAATCCTGATTCCTTTACTAAATCTGTTACTGCTTTAGTCATTTCCCCCAGTAATTGGACTTCATACTCCCTATTCTCAATGAAATTCTTTCTCACTTCTCAAACCTCTTATCTTCTCCCATATCATCTCCTTCCAATCTGCCCTGTATGTTGTGTACATTATTCTCAGCACATTGTCTGTTTGACATGTTTATAGATAGTCTGCTACTTCCTGCACACCCAGACCTTCTGCTACTTCCTGCATACCCAGACCTCCTTCATCTATTGGTGTTCTTATCACTTCCCAAGACATTATTGCCTCTACTCCTATTTCATTGCCAAAGCCAAGAACAATCTTCCTACAAATATTAGAGCAAATGCCAACTTTTTGTCATTTGAAAATGTATTGAAAGAATTCTTAAGCAAAGCATGGATCTGTTCATGCTCTAATCCCACTTAATACTCTATCCCTTCAACTTAACAACCTCTTCAACAACCTTTGCTCCTCGGTATACTTTAACTACATTCTCCCTAGCCTAATTCTGTTTTTCATTTCTACATATGCTTTACATACCTCTTTGTACCTACCCCCTTTCTCCCCCTCTCTTTGCATACCAACTACTCTTTTGCACACTCCATATTTCCCTTCACTCTCTCAGCTTCTCTTCTGTGCTTCTCCTAGTGTTATCTGTCCTTTCCTTTTTCCTTTTCTGAAAATTGATCTAGTTGTCATAAAATTTCTTCTTGTAACCTTGTAATTATCTGACATATTTCTTCCTTTGCCTCTTACCTTTGAATTTTCGACATGCATATTTAATATTATACATATATGTATGAATTCTGCAATAATTATTTACCTTGAAGCTTTTATCCACAGGGCTCTGTTGAAAATGGGATCCTTGGACCTCAGTCTAACTTTCCTGGTAAAGAAATGTCAAAGAAATATATAAATAATCTTGCAAACTCAGAATTACAAGAGCAAACTGCAGAGCCAAGCATTTTACCCACAGATAATCCCCATATCCACTGCCTACCCACAACAACTGGCTTGTCACTGCCAGGATAAAACATCGTTAATTTAATGTACTTTAGCACATACAAACAGTAAAAGCAACCTCTACTCAATCTTGTTTCACCCAAATACACATTGGTTTTGCAAAGTCAGAATTACAACAGCCAACAGCAAGGGAAATAATTTCATGCACAGGCAGTTCACATCCCCATTGCCTGCTGATTGTATCTGTTTTGAGTCTGCCATATTTAAAAAAGATAATGGATTACATTTATATATTTCTTTACATAGACAGTAGTCACATTTATTCCATCTTGCTTCACATAAAACAACTGTAGTTCTACAAAGCCAACAGCAAACAGAAGGGCTAGTTATTTCACCCACAGACAGCTACCATATACATTACATAACAACAGTACCTGGTGTGACGTGTGACCTTTTCACAATATATAAAAAAATCACATTGATGTATTTTTGGTTCAAAGAAACAACAGTCATAGCTTGATCTCCAGTGTGATTCACCCAAATACAACTTTGCCTTCCAATTCCAGAAGTATAGCAAATAGCAGGCTAATTCATTTAATCCGCTGTTAACCCCACAGCCATTACATGACCACAGTATCTGGTTCGACACTGCCAGGATTAAAATAATTACATTATGGTATCTGTGAATTAAAAATACATTAATTACAGGTGGCATGCCAGCTTGCTTCACCCAATTATGCATTAGCCCTGCAAACTTGCAATTACAACCGCACACAGCAGGGACAATCATCTCATACACAGACAGCCCCCATACCCTTTGCATCTCCACAGCAACTGGTTTGATCTTGCCAAGTTAAAAAATTGTTACTTTGATATATTTTTTCTCTCATATAAGCATTAGCTATGACTTCTATTCCACCTTGTTTCACCCAAATACATATAAGACCTGCAAAGCTGGAATTTCAACAGCAAACAACAAAGCCAATAATTTTATCCCCAGACATCCCCAATCTCTACTGCTTAAGCACAGTATCTGGTTTAAGACCATGTTAAATAAAGAGAATAAAGAAAATAATGACTTCATTAACAACTTTTCACATAGACAGTAGTCACAACTTATATTCCATCTTGCTTCACCTAAATACATATTAGTTTGGCAAAATCACAATGACAACAGCAAACAAAAGGACAGTCATTACTTCCACTAACAGAATGCATATCCACTGCCTAAAAGATGTATCTGGTTTGACCCTGCCAGAATAAAAATATTAATAATATTGGTTACATTCACATATATTTGCTGCCCAGAAATAATATCTACAATTTGTCTTCTAGCTTGCTTCAACCAAATACAAATTTGTCTTGCAAATCCAGAATTACAATAGCAAAGAGGAGAGCCAGTCATTTCATTCAGAGACAGTCCTCATATAATGATGGTTTCTGTTTTCACCCTGAAAAGATAAAAAAAATAAATTCTCTCTCTCTCTCTCTGTATATATGTGTGTGTGTGTGTGTGTGTGTGTGTGTGTGTGTGTGTGTATGTATACATATATCTATCTATCTATATATATATCTATATATATATATATATATATATATATATATATATATATATATCTGTATAAAATACATGCACGTATTATTGGTTTACAGAATCAGTCTTCACAGCTTATATTTGAGCTTGATTCACCAAATGTGTACTAGTCCTGCAAAGTAAGAATTAAAACAGCAGGTTCAACCATTTCCCATTTCATCCACAGACAGAACCTATCCATATTGCCATCCCACAGTATCTGGTTTGACCCTGCAAGGTTAAAATAAGGAAAAAAAGAAGTTATGTCTTGCCATAATGTTCCATCTGTATTGTTGATCTTCATTCAGTCATTACGTGTAGGTAGTCGGTTCCAACCTCGGAACCCAACCGGCCATCTTCCAAGCTCGTGCCAGCTACAAACTCTCGAGCTAAACTCTTACCCAGAATTCCCCTCTCCCTGTTACCTCAGCTTGAGTTTGCAAGTCAAAAGAAGGTAGAAGCTATCTCTGGTCAAATGACCTAACAGAACCGGATGGTGGGATCCACTAAAAGCCACAGGAGGGGGAAGGAGGGAGGGTCGTAATGACTGAACGAGGATCAACAATACATATGGAATGTTATGGTAAGACATAACTTCTTTATCTGACATTGTTAATCCACGTTCATTCCTTTACATGTGGGACAGAGTCCCCAGCTACCTTTATTCCTGGGAGGCTCTCATGGAAGGACATTCCTGAGCACCATAGAACCAAAAGATGCTCTTCCCCTGGAGGCCAAATCCAACTTGTAATGATTAATGAAGGTATGAGGACTAGCCCTAGTTGCAGCTGCACAAATGTCATGTAAAGAGGCTATGGCATGGAAGACAGCAAAGGTTGCCACTGACCTTGTAGAATGAGCCTTTATGGTAGTAGTTAATGGAATATTACGTTTTCTCTAAATGAAGGTTACGCAGTCTTTTAACCATTTAGCCAATGTGACCTTAGCAATAGCGCATCCTAATCTAGGTCTAGAATAGGTCAAAAATAACTGGTCTGATTTATGAGAAGCCTTAGTCCTGTTCAAGTAGAATCAAATTTGCCTTTGAATATCTAGGGTATGTAGGCAATACTCTCCTCTGTTTGAATGATTGGGGAAGAAAACTGGCAATTCGATGGTTTGATTAATGGACATTTCAGAGATCACTTTTGGCAGAAAGGAAGGATTAGTTCTCAATGACACTCCCTCTCTATGAAAAATCAAATATGGTCTCTTGATGCATAAGGCTTGAAGTTCAGAGATAGGCAGAAGTAATGGCGACCAAAAACAAGGTTTTCCATGACAAATATTTGAGGTCGCAAGAAGAAGCTAGTTTGAAAGGTGGCATTGTCAAAGCTTGTAGGACTAATGACAGGTCCCATGGTTGAGTAGGTTCTCTAAAAGGGGGTTTTAGATGATTCACACCTTTTATGAAAGTCTTGCATAATTTGTGTGACATAAGAGAAGAGTCTTGGACACCATCATGAAAATTAGATATTGCGGCCAAATGAACTCTAATGGTAGAGGCAGATAGACCGCATTGAAATAAGGTAGAAAGATATTCCAGTACTATTGATACTGGTGCTGAAAAAGGATCTACCTGTTTTTATTTCAGCCAAATAGTAAATCTTTTCCACTTGCTGAGATATGCAATTCTGGTGGAAGACTTATGAGATGCAATAAGAATGTCATGTACTGACAAAGAAAGATCATTCTGCCTGGCAATCAAAGCTATTGGAGGAGCCAAGCTGTGAGCTTCAGGCTGTTCAAATTGGGGTGAATGAGATTCTGCAGATGGGAGATCAACCCCGGGGTTGGATGGAGAATCCACAGTTGCTGTAGCAGGTGAGGCCAAAGGAAGGAGAACCAAATCTGACGAGGCCAATATGGTGCTATGAGAATTACTTTGCTCTTCAACTGGCGGGCTTTCTTCAGTAACTGGGGAATGAGGGGGAGAGGTGGAAATGCATAAAGTTGACCCGAGGGCCAATTGTGGACTAGAGCATCCCTGGGTGACTGTCCCAGAGGGAGAATGAGGGCAAAATAGTTGCTGCATTTGTAGTTGGTCGGGGATGCAAAGAGGTCGCAGCAAGGAAGACCCCAGCCGCTATCAAAGGATTCAGGGACCACTCATGAGATTGTAGAATAAACCTGCTGAGACTGTCTGCTATCATGCTGGAACTCCCGGGAATGTACGTTGCTAGAAGAAAGTGATTGGTAGCCATCGCCCATTGCTATATCCTCATGGCCTCTCGACAGAGTGGGTAAGATTTGGTTCCACCTTGTTTTTTGATGTACCGGACCACCACCATGTTGTCTGATTGTATCTCAATAGTCCCAGACGGCATCAGGGGATGGAATGCTTGCAATGCCAGAAGCACCGCCCTCAGCTCTAGAACATTTATATGCAGATGGGCCTCCATTTCGGACCAAGTACCTTGGACTGTCTGTCCCTGAAATAGCCCACCCCCACCCCATCAGGGAGGCATCCGTGGTCACTGTAGCCTTGGGCTGTTGGGGGAAGAAGGGGTGAGACCATTGTGACAGATTGTGCGCCATCCACCAATTTAAATATTGCTTGCACCTGTGAGTTACCCGAATCTTGGCTGAAAGAGGGTACTGAAAGGGATACCATTGGGTGAGCAGTAGCCATTGTAGAAGCCTCATGTGAAACCTGGCCAGGGGAACAATAGTAAAAGAGGCTGCCATGGAACCCAATAACTGGAGAACAGAATGAGCTGTTGATTTCTACCTTGAAAGGATTGGAATCAGTTGCTGCTTTATCCTTACAATTCTGTGCTCTGGAATGGATGCTCTGCAATTCTTTGTCTTCAAAATGACCACTATCAATTTTGTGGACTGAGATGGGGTGAGATTAGATTTTAGCCAGTTTATGGTTATGCCTAGCCATTCTGCAGTGAGACGAGAGTATGCCAGGGCTTCTTCCAATAGATGTCTGATGGGGGCGGAGATGAGCCAGTCATCTAGGTATGGAAACACCTGGAATCCTTGTAGTCGCAAGTGAGCTGTGACGACTGCCATGCACTTTGTGAACACTCTTGGGGCTGTAGAGAGTCCAAAGGGCAGTACTCTGAACTGGTAATGACTGGCTCCCACATGGAAGTGAAGGAATCTTCTTGATGGTCTGTCCACTTTTATGTGGTAGCACGCATCTTGAAGATCTATCGAGCACATCCAATCATCTTTTTCCAAAAGTGGAAGGATAGACTGTATTGTGACCATCCGGAATTTCTGTACTTTTACAAACTTGTTAAATACATCGAGATCCAAAATTGGTCTCCAGTCCCCGTTTTTTTTTTTTTGCACCAAAAATAGTCTTGAGTAGAATCTGGATCCTGAATCCGGATCCTATCTGATCTGGAGGGAATATTTGGATGACTCTTTTTATTAGCAGCTTTGAAATCTCTAATGCTGCTTCTTCCCTTTGACTGGGTGGAATGTCGGGTAAGCTTGTTAGAGGAGCGGGACAAAGGTCGATGGGGATACGATAACCTCTGGTTATTATCCTTTGTACCCAAGAATCAATGGTAATGGTTAGCCAGGCAGAAGGGTACAAAGAGAAACAACCCCCAACCACTTCCAGAGGAAAGCAGTTGGGCCGCTCTTCAGGATTACTGGTAGAATTGGCCAGGGAAAGGATCCCTGGAACCCTGGTTATGCAGACCCCCTCTGCCCTGAAAGGAGCATCTTCCCTGTGAGTTTCCCCTTCTGCCTCTAGGGGAGAACTAGGCCTGTATGTCATGGAAAGAACCTCGAGACTTTTTGTGCCATATGTTCCACTCTTTCTGGTTTTAGGAGAAAGCCTGTTGAGGGGAGGAATAACAGACACCCACAGCAGAAAGGGTCTTACTATCTTGTTCACATCTGGCCAGTGTGCTTTTAACCTTGGGTCCGAACAACGAAGAGGCTTCAATGGGAGCCTTTTGAAAGGAAACCTTGAAGGGTTCCGTGAAATTACACAAGCGCATCCAGGCATGGCGTCTCAAAACAATGCCTGAACCCGCCACTCTAGCTGTTCCTTCTGATGCGTGAGAGATCAGGCGCATGGAGGAGTTAGATATCGATTCGATGGTGGCTAGCTGAGAGGCCACTTTGTCACAGACCTCATCAGACACAGCTCCAGCCAAAGTTTCAGAGAGCTCAGAGATGAAGTCTCTTTGAAGCCTGGTAAAATGTCCCATATAGTTCAGGGACCTGACTGCAAAGGTGAATGATGCAAAGGTACACTTCCCTATTCTGCCCAGAGCACGGGACTCTTTGTTGGGCGGATGGACAGTCTGGCTTTCTTCTTCTGCCAGGTCCTTTTTAGTTGCGGCTGCCAACACCAAGGCATCTACAGGAAGACCTTTGGACCAATGGGGATCACTAGCAGGAGGGGACAAAATTTTATCTGGTCTCTGAGGAATGGCATCAACGGTGTCAGGAGTCTTCCACGCACGCTGCACAATGAGCTGGACAAGTTCATCGGCAGGTGGAGTAACCCAGGAGGTAGGAGGCCGGGTGCAAAAGACCTGCAGGAACACAGACTCTTCAGAGGTCGGGTTAGAGGACTGCCAATCACCTCTCTGTTTAAGGATTTCAAGGATATCACCAAAGGATACCTCAGATGGTGATCAAGGGGTCCCTTCCCCATCATCAAAGTCTGTGTCTTCATTAAGGGACTCCTCTGTGGAGTCCAAGTGCTTCCTCTTGCATGAGCTCTTTTGATGATCTTCCTCAGAGGGAGAAGCTGGGGAAGACAGCACAAAAGGGGTTTCCTGTGGGAGTATGTCCTGAGGCCCTTCTATCCAGTGACCGTTAGGAGCGGCTTGTGTACATTGCGGTCCAGAGGATGGCAGGGAGAGTGATAGCACAGGATTGCTAACCAATGCAAGAGCCTTCTCCATTAGCTGTAAGGCCAGTCCACCTGAAGAGGGATGGGGACCCATGGCAGGGGTCACCCCTTGCCCAAGTGGCTTAGCCTGCTGACCCAGAGTCCCTGGATGGCTGTGAAATGCCAAAGTACGTACACCACAGCTGACATCCTGGGATGTGACAAGTCTCTCCTGCCACAAAGGCAACTGTGCTCCTTAGTGAGGTCCATAAAGGGAATCGTAGTGGGGGAAGACTGTGCTATATCAAGGGGCTTCAAAGGCAATGATGGAGGAGAATAAGTAGGGGTCTTTGGTAAAGGGTGATCACCTCCCGAGGAAGGATAGGTCTTGGGGGTGGGATACCTCTGACCAAAAGCAATTGATCCACAAGATGCAACACAGCATGTTCAGAGAGGCTTCTAGTGGATTTCATGGACATGGCTGAGGGAGAGTCAGGCCTATCCAAGGACGGAGCAAGCTCAGTGTCCACCACGTGGGAGGTCTGCACTGAGAACAATGGAGCTATAATGGTCTGAACTACTGGTGTCTGCACAGAGGAAATCATTGGTGCTGAAGGCATGGTCTGCACCGATGATGAAGTCGGTACCAAAGTGGTTGTCGGCGCTAAGGCCTGAGCTGAAAACATTGGTGACAAAGACTGAATGGTCGGTACCAAGAAGGTAGTCGATGCCAGGTAAGTTGTCAGAGCCAAAAATGGAATGGGCGTCGAAACATCCATCGACGTCGTAACAGACTGCAACGACTGAACAGTCGGTGCCGGTAAGGGAGTCTGAACCGATGAGCTCCTCGGTACCAATGCAGTATGGGGCACACTAGTCGGTGCCGAAGTCGCAGATGGCGATGATGGCCTTGGTGCCGAGGGTCTAGGCACCGAAAGCGCTGGAGCTGAAGGAGTCAAATCCGAACTGGAAACTTAGCTTTCTTAGGTCTCAGTTCCTGATGGTCCCCAGCTGGGGACGAAGGAAGAGACTTGGCCTTTTTATGTTCATCACTCTTTTTCTTATGGGATCTTAGAGGGGTTGAAGCCTTCAACCCAGAAATAGCCTCTGAAAAGGGAGATTTAAGTAGTCCCTTCAATATTAATTTATTTTTTCTTTCAATTAATGTCCTGTTAGAGAAGTTCTTACAACTCCCGCAAGGCGAGTCAACTGTTAAGTGAGGCACACCCAAGCAGTAGACACATAGGGAATTTGCATCTGAAGTAGGTAATTTATGGCCACAATTCAAACATCTTTTAAACCGTGGACTACCTTTTTTATCTGCCATGGTTAGGAGGAAAGAAAGAGAAACCAGAAAAAATACCAGTAATGGTACATGAAATACCTGAAGGTAAAAAGGAAAGGGGTTTACCAACGATGGTAAAAAAAGGAATTACCTCACATTAAGAAGAGAGGAAGAAGAGTTGAAAAGGATTCAAAAAAGGTTGTCGCTAAATGCGATAAGTTAAGAGATAACTATCTAATAACTTTTTTTGTGAAAAAAGCTGTCTTAGAACATAGGTATGAAGAAAAATATTGTACTTAGCTGAAGAGAAGTAGCTTGACATGACCGAATGGTGATGCAGCAAACGAAATCTGGGGTAACAGGGAGAGGGGAATTCTGGGTAAGAGTTTAGCTCGAGAGTTTGTAGCTGGTGCAAGCTTGGAAGATGGCCAGCTCGGTTCCAAGGTCAGAACCGACTACCCACACGTAAGGAATGAATGAGGATTAACAATATCAGATTAATGGTTACCTTAATGTATTTTATCACATAAACAGTAGTTTCAGCTTGTACTCCGTTGCTTCACTGAAATACATGATAGTCCCGCAAAACCCCAATTACAGCAACAAACAGCAGGATCAATCATTTCATCTACAAACAGCATCCATACCCATTGCCTAGCTAAAGTATTCTGTTAGGACCTTTTGCGAAAAAATAATAATAATGGTTACATTAATGTATTTTTGTTGCACATAAACAGTAGTCACAGTTTAGATTCCGGTTTACTTCATCCATGCACCACCATAGTACCTTTTTTGGCATTGTCAACCTGGCAAACCTTCTAACATAGTAAAACTAACCCAAGAAAATCTAAGGTTGTTAATGCTAAATACCAGAAGTCTAAACAAGAAAGTCCATTTCCTTCAATTTCTCTGCACCCTGGAGAATGTAGATGTCTGTACAGTTGTCAAGACATGGTTTAAGGCCACGGAAAGCACCCTGGCAGTGCAAAACTATAATGGCTTTAGACCAACTACTGCACAGGAAAGGACAAAAAAGTGGAGGTGTCTTAATTTACATAAAAAAACAAACACACCTCAAGGCTGGTCAAACAGTGTGACCAGCTTGAGCATTTCTGTGTCCAAATTACCTTAGGTAAAGTCCCATACCACGTCCTTTCAAGATATAGATCCCTCTCAATGACCCAGGAAACCCATAACACATATTTTTCTGTAGAACTATTTAGGCTTTTTGACATACAAGGAATAGTTGATATGCTTTGAACACATATTTTGTGGTGACTGGCTGGACTAAGATTGAAAGAGGGCCACAGGAGCATACATTACAGCAGGCTATCTTAAGGAGGCAGCCAGCTGGGGTTGGACAGAACCAGTCCATGACACTGATCTTGCTTGTGGAAGTGTAACAAAACTGTTTATCCCATTTCCTATTTTTTTGACAGAATATATTTTCGAAGTACTTCTGGGACATTGCAATGTGTTTTCTTCTTGGGTAATGGGACACTCAGGCTTATCTCAGCAAGGAGAGAAGAGACAATGGTTACTGTCCTTAGTAAAGAGTATGGCTACAAAGTAACAGTAGGAAACAATGAAACCACTTTGTTTCTGAATGATATCAATGCTGAAGTAGTAGGCACCTTAATGGTGATATCATGTTTAAGCATGCGCAACATAGTAGGTAACATCCACACTAAATACTTTCTTGCCATCGAGTGCAGGCCATATTGCAATCCACACAATTGAAGTTGTGATTGTATATGTTTTAATCCCGTGCCTAAATACTGTTAAAGTTAATTCTCATTATTTTAGAATTAACTTAAACCTGATGTCTGGACATGGTATTATGTTAGAATGGTGCTTGTAGTTTAACGGGAGCGTTGGTTTTACAGGGGTCAGTTTAATGGCCATGTTTATTTACCATACAGCAACCAAATAAACTACTTTTGTAAATACCGCATTGCATGGATTTGGTCATCTCTTCTCTCAAGAATAACTGCAGTGGTACAGTGCTGTAAAGCATAGCTCTCAGGCATACCTCTTAGCTGTCCGCAGTTTTGCAGAATGCTCTGAATTTTTTCCTCATAACTTTGGTCTACTCCTCACAAAATTTGTGTCTTTCTGGCAAATCACTGAGGATTGAATTCACTAAATAATGACAAACACTGAGTTTCAGACTTCATATCCTTCAGAAAAATGGAAACTAATGCAATATTGATGAGTGTAACAACTGTATAAGTTTATCAGAGCAATATTTAAAATCTGCCCCTGATTTGGGGCCTACCCCCCCCCATTATGTTTGTTTTTTGTCAGAATTCTTGCACTAAGAGATTTAGAGATATGCTGTCAAATGTTGCTGATTTTGCAGGCCATCATTGACTTTGTCTCATATTTTTTAGTCTCCTTTGTAAAAGTTTATATTTTCTGGTAAATCACTAAGGATTACAATCAGTTAGTAATACTGCACATTAAAGTTTTAAACATCTTATTCTTCAGAAAATGAAAACTGGCATAACACCTGACATTCTATTAACTTTTTGAGTGGATTAAAGTAGTAGTTAAAAATTATCTGTGATATGAGGAATTTATCCCTCATTATTGACTTTGTCTCTTACTCTTGAATGAAAAAGTTACAATCTATGCTACAAATAAGCAAATACATTGATGTTTTGAAGCTTTATTGGCCACAGTGAAGCTATTATTTATTTTACTTATTTATTTTATTTTATATTTGTTGATCGGGAGAGTCCGACTGGATACATGTCCATTTTCAGCAGAGGCCCAGGGAGAAAAGCTCTATAGAATAAGATCAAACAAGTATGATATGTCTACATACCAAGCAAGTATTCATAGGAAAACACATGATTTAACAAGATTCCATAGTTTTAAAGTTACAAAGTACAATATTCATTGGTAGTCGCAAGTTTTAACAAAATTCCATAGTTTATTCAACTATTTAATATAGCTTTAATGTAACTTTTTCATTCATGAATAAGAGACAATATCAATAATGAGGGATAAATTCCTCATATTACAGATAATTTTTAACTATTAAATATATTTCTGTTTTTTTTTTTTTCTTTTTTTAATGCTATCTCATCATCGCTTGGGGAGTAGTACAGTTGTCATGACACTTTAGATTTAGCTATATCAAGCATACAGCAAGTGCTGAATAAGATGTCAGAATAATGTTTATTATTCTGTTCACAGAACATATCATTATTACTTATCCCAGATGCTGCATTAATTTTCCCTCTTTAAGTCACAATTTCCAGAGTTAAGTCAAGGGTGGCAAAATACATATAAAACAGTACCATGCCCTTTAATAACTTGGGCAACTTATGACAGGACTGATGCAAGTTTTGCAAATGCAATGTGCACAGTTTAGTATGAGGAACAACTGGTTTTGAAAGAAAGTCATATGAACTGCAGCATTACAGACAGCAAAAATGCACAGCCTATTTTTTTTGTGTAGCTCAGCTCTATTGGTTAATTTCTGATAAATAAAAAAAAAATATTAAACAAGATGACACAATGGTTTTCATATAGAGTAACTAACAATACTGACTGCAATGCTTTTGGCTATTTTCATTGCAGTGAGCCAACAGCAGTCACAGCAATTCGATGTTTGGGTTGGGTGGAATTTGTATTAGCTTCTTTAAGTTCTGCACTTGTATTTTGGGGCAAGTCTGCCTCCAAAAAATGTAATGGCATCAAAGTAATAAAGAGAAGATCCTTTTAAAAACAATTGCCTAGAATTCTCAATTTTAAGAATTAAAAATCAATGTCCCATGAACATGACTATTTATTCTTTACTATTTAATGGGTTATCCACAAGTTTTAGGCAAAATCGGGATGGGTCTGTAACATAAAAGTTGCATGAGCAGATAAATTATTTTGATTCTAGTATGATGTGTTTGGCGATTGTTTACAATGGTGGTGTTTCTGTTCTGAAGTCTATCTCAAGCAAGGCAAAAAGGAATCACATAGTGATTGTTGTATCTTTTGATCAATAATCCTATAATTCCTGGTAATAACCATGAGAAGATGTGTACACAATAACATAATTTGCATACAAGCAAAGCTGTATTCACAGAACAGACATCTTCCCCTTAGTATATTAGTGTCAGCATTCTGTATGTTAGACTGCACTCACTGAAGGTGCTCTCCTCACTCCTGCTAGGTTCTTATGTCCGTAATCACATTTATCTACGTAGAACATCTACCTTTACATCTCTCACCACTATTTTCTGTTTTGCATTATGCAATTTTGTCAGTTGAGATGTATCACTTTTAGATTTATTTGTCATCTTTTCCACCTTTTATGGATGAACTGAGAACTCCTGTTTGATGAGTTAAAAAGGCGCTACCGCAATCGCAACCGCAAATACGGAAATGGTATCGGCATTTAACCATTACAGCACTGTCTGTCATAAAGCTGAAAAGAAAAAGACAGACCAAAATATAAAACACAGAGAATTTAACAGGGAACAAAAACAGGACAAGAACAGGAATTAACCCATGGATTTAAAAGAAAATTGATGCCGTGGGTGGGAATGTACAACAGGTCAGGAGTGATGTCAGAAAGTGGGCAGTGATTAGCAAAGTGGGTGGCAATGTTTAGATTTCGGTCTGAAGCAAGGAACTGGTTTTACAAAGCGTATAGTGTCCCTTTAAGGTGGGAGAGTGTCTGACGTAGGAAGAGAAGGAGTTGAGTTTTCTTAGGGTTAAGGATTAGTTGATTGTTTCTGAGCCATTTCTCAACAGAGATAAAGAAATTCTGTGTTAGTGTGTGTAGTTCAGAGATAGTATTGAAGAGAGATAAGAGAGTAGAGTCATCTGCATGTTGTATTACAGACGAGAGATTGCAGGATGAATGTAGGTTGTTGCTAAAAATGTTGAAAAGGAGCGGTCCAAGTATGGAGCCTTGGGGTACTACTGTTTGAACAGCAAGGAAGGGTGAGAAAGCCTGCTGCCATCTGACAGCTTATTTTCTGCCAGTAAGGTAGGATTGGAACCAGCCAAGAGTAGAAGGAGAGAGGTTAGTTCTGAGAATTTGTTAAGAAGGATGGGATGAGACACAGTGTCACAGGCTTTAGAGAGATCAAGGAATAGACAGGAGATGAGGAGGTTGTTGCCCCTAGTTTCTGAAACATTTTGAGTAAAGGATATTAAGGCAGTTCAGGTACTGTGTTTAGGGTGGAAACCATGTTGGGCGGGGGTGAGGAGATTTTCATGAATGAGATAGGACAGTAGTTGAGTATGTATACATTTTTCAAGGATCTTCAAGAGTGGTGAGAGAATAGCAATTGGTCTACAGTTAGAGGATTCATCAGAGTTGCCACCTTTGTGCAAAGCAGTGGTATAGAAGGATTTACATATTTCCGGTATGGTAGATTCCTGAATGGAGCGATTGATTAAGACAGATACAGGGTATGCAATAGAGTCAGCAGCAATTTTCAGAAATTGAGGGGGGAGTTTATTAGTGGAGGGAGAGCATGGTTTTAGTTTAAGAAGCAGGGATTTGATATATTTAGTAGAAACAGGTCGCAAGGTAAAAGGCTGAAAGACAGAGGAGCATAGAGGTTTAGGGGGAGGTGATGGTGACACAGAAGAGTTGAGATGAGCAGAGTTACCAGAGGGTAGGAATTTAGAGATGCTGTCTATGAAGTGTTTGTTGAGTAAGTCTTCAGTTTCAGAGGGAGAGTGATAGGGGAAAAGGTTAGGGATGTAGGAGTACCAGTGTGGAGCAGGGAGTTGCTAGTGCTCCAGATTTTTAGGGGGTAATTTGGGTGAGAGCTTTGAAATTTAGTGAAATATTGGTGTTTATCCAAAATAATAAGTTTTTTTTACACAGTTTCTGAGTTGCTTATAACTTTGGAGAAAGGTGGGAGTTTTAGTGGTTTGCCATTTTTTCCATAGAGCATCTCTTTCATGCATGAAAGCATGAGTAGCTTTGGAGAGCCAGGGTTCAAAATTAGATTTGATTCTGATTTTGCGAGTTGGGGAAAAAGAGTTTAGGACATCAAAGAAAATGTGGTTGAATTTAGTAACAGCATCGTTGAGCAGGAGAGTTTTTAGGAAAGACCAGTTGATGGCAGATAGTCTATATTTAAAGGTTTCAGAGGAAAAGTTAGTCAGTTTCCTACAATCTCTGTAGAGATGAGGCTTAAAGAGATGAGGAGAATGCCTTAAGACAGAGATGGGAGAATGGTCACTAACAAAGTCAGGGAAGGTAGAAGGGTTACAGTAGTTGTTAGGAGAGTTGGTCAAGATCCAGTCAGTTGTGGAACCAGTAGCATTTTTACTGTAGTGGGCAGGGGTAGTGATCAGTTGTGAGAAACCATACAGGTTTATGAAATGTTGGGGTGAGTCACCAATAAGGTAGTTCTAATCTATATTAACATCTCCAAGAATTATGGTTTCATAGGGGATGGAGGTGCTTATCCAGGAGAGTATATGTTCAAGGATAGGGATGTTTTTACCTGGGGGGATATAGATAGAGGCAATAGCAAACTTCCTATAGTTAATGATGTGGCAGTCTATGAGCAGTAGTTCAACAGGGGAGAAACTAGGCAGGGTAATGTCTATAGGTGTTGGCATCAGTGAAACAGAGTACAAGACAGGCACCTCACTGCCTTTTTTGGGTATCCTATCAGACCTATAGATATTTTATTGAGATGGGAGAAATTCAGAGGAATTGATATGAGGTTTTAGCCAGGTTTCTGATAGGGCCATGATGTCAGGTTTGTGTTGGGCCAACCATGCATGAAGTTTGGACGTTTTGTTGTTTAGGCTTTAGATGTTCATTGCAGAGATAGAGAGATGCCTGAGTCTGGAGATATTTGAGGATGTTTTGGGGGGACAGCAGATGAATGTGGAGGGGGAGTGGAGAGAGTGGAGGGACCAGGATTAGGATGGATGTCACCAGAAACCAGAAGAGCAAAGACAAGATGGAAAAGGTGAGGGTGGTCAGTAAGGGGAATGGGGTACTTGAGTTTGGGCTTAGGACTAAGAGCAGGATAGGCCATGAGTTTAAATTTAAGACACTGAAAGGGGGAGAGACAGAAGAGAGAGGGGGCAATAGTCAGTGGAGTTTGGTTATATGTTGGAAGAGGTCTGGGAAAGGGAAATGTGGGGAAAGAGGGGAAGATATGGAGCTCAGTGTGGTAGGAAGTGCTTAGGGCTAGTGAGATTAGAAGTGGGAGAAATAGCAGTAAGTATAGCAGTGTGTGGTGGAAAAAGGAGGGAAAGAGTTATAGGGAAAATATAAAGAAATATATTAGGGGGAGGGTGGTGGCTAGGAATAAGCAGTGTGAGGGAAGGAACAGTATCACAGGGTGCAAATAGTGAGTATGTGAGGAGATAGTAGGTGTGCTAGGGAGTAAAAGAGTTACGTGTGAGAGAGATATGCATATGCATAATAACATTAAGAAAACTCACCAGACATTGTAATCTCTCTAGAGTCACAAAAATTTTCTACACACTCAAACTAAATGCACTCTAGGTACTACATACTGTCTACCTTCTCTGTTATATGGATGGACCCCACTTTTCAACAATCTACAAACCTGCCTAAAATTAAAGCTCAAATCTTGCTACAACAAAATTGCTAAGTTTGCTACCAATGCAAAATACTCCTCTCATCACTGCATAGCCCTCCACAAACTCAATTGGCTTGAACTTCCACTTTACCTTACCTTCATCCTGCTAATCACAGCACATAAAATCATTTATACACTCATGGCCTGTCCGGCCTTAAATACTATCTTCTACTCCTACATTCCAAGCAGATCTCTTAGGTCAGAAAATTAACAGTTTCTATATTAACATCGTCCAATGAAATCAGTTGGACAAAATTTATACTGCTTCTCTACAGCTAAAATCTGGAACACCCTCTCCTTAGCCTTAAGAGCTAACCACATTCACACAGCTTTCAGGTGTGCACTTAAGGAATACCTATCTATATCTTGGATATGCTCCTGCTCAACTCCAGGCTAATTTCTAGCCATTTCAATACCCCTCCACCTTCTCCTACGTCTGCTATAAACTCTGTCTTCTTTTATCACCTTACTTTTCCCTCTTAGTCTTTCCTCTCTCCTCCTCTACCCTGCTCTTAGCTCTATTTAACTTGTCCACTTCAGTTTTATCTTTCTCGTATTCCACCTCTCTTCATATATGTTCATTCTGTTACAGTCCCCTCCTTTCTTTTCTAAACTCTAAGCTACTTACTTCTTGACCTACTTATGACTACCATAAATTCATTATGCCATAACTAGCATAGATACTAAATGCTATGTAAAATATTCTGTAATCATCCTAAGTAGGCAATATTTTTGTTATATTTGTGCTATTGTTTTACTGTATTTTAATTAGTTCCTGTTAAGTGAAAGACCATGTCTATAACTGCTAATTATTTGACTTTGTTCTACTTGAAATGTTTTTGTACTTGGAGTATTTTTCCCCGGGTCTCTACTGAAAATGGGTTCTTTGTGGCCCACTTGGACTTTCCTGGTAAACAAATGTCAAATAAATTAATAAATAAATAATGCATGACCCCTCTGGTTACATTTAAAACATCTAAACCCTGATCCTGGCTGTGTACCTTAACTAGTGGCTTCCCCTTTTACTGGTGGACAGTGTTAGGGTGGTTTAGGCTGCCCACCATGGGTTCCCTTATATCCATGTGCAGAACTGGGTATCCCCTTCTTGTGCAATGATATCCTGCTTGCCAAGTAGAGAACCCCTTTTTTCCCCAGCTCATCTGTAGAGTTACACTCCTGGATTGCCATCCAGATTCTTATACACTCAGGAAATTGCTAAGGGCTTGATCCCTCACCAAAAGGTCTGCCAGCCTTTCAAAAGTGGTGACCTGACACCTACTCACCCACCTATGAAAATAAGGGCTTGGCTCAGCAGTATAAACAGAAACTTTCATTTGCCTTACATCTATGCTCACATTTCTTTCTGTAAGCTACAGGTGTTAAAACATTACAATAAATGTTGTTTAACTTGTCATAATTTAAATAATCCCTACCAGACAATTTAGAAACAGCAGTTACAGCTTTACCATGGAGTAAGGGAGTCAGGAACCATAACCAGAGTCCTTCGTCAACCTCATAGTGTTTGCATAGTCTTTTAAATATATGAATAAAAATTATCACCTTCTTTACATTGTGGAAGAAATTTACTGACCTTTGTTGCTTCTGGTGTTCAGTTATTCCCTTCCCCATTACCCCCATATTTCTCTTGAAGAGTAAGCATGTCCCTTTCATGTTAAAGTTGATATTAATTTTTGTCAGCCTCCAAACACCGCAGCTCTCTGCCAATTCTAATTACATAAGTTTTGCCTCCAGTTCAAGTCTCTTTATCTCCATATGGGTTTTTAAGTCCTCTGAGGAAAACATGAACTGTCCTGTTTTTGAGGGCTGTACATCTCTATCACCAGACTGGTTGTTTTCCTGGTTACTGGTCTGTGTGGCTGCTGTGACTAAGGCTGATATCATTCCTTCTTTAGTCAGGCTGGCATGCACCAGTCCTTTGGATTTGTACACCTTATCTAACTGTTTCACTGTCAGTTTTCCATAATCGTCTGCTGACATCTTTGTCTGCTTTCCCTGACTAAACTAAATTAAAAAATAAATAAAACTGGTGTGAAAAATAAAAGTTGCTATATTTACCATGTGGCTGCTGAGAGTACACACACCTTTACTGACAACTGCTTACAGGCTACAGAAATCAATATTCCACCACTACCACCAATATGTGATGTCCCTCCTCTGGACAGTGATCAAGGAGCCTTAGTCCTCGCAAATGACATCAGTGGGGTGCAGTCACAGTGAGAAAAATAGACACACAAAATATTTTTAGATGCAGCTCTCTGTATCAACTACAGTTTCCTTTAAGACCAGACAAGGAATCCACACTCCAGTCCTGAGGCTGGGCTTTCTCTCCAGGCCCCAAATAAGACTCACCATTGACCACTATAGAGCTGAGTCCTTATCTGGGTGTTCCAAGCCAAGTACTCAATGACCATCTCCATGAAATCAGTGCTCTCAGAGTCCCTGTTCAAAGTAGCTGTCACACACACTCTCTCTGATATTTGATTTTCATTTTTACACCCACCCACACACACACACACACACACACACACACACACACACACACACACACACACACACACACACACACACACACACACACACACACACACACACACACACACACACACACACACATACCTGGGAATGGCTGGCACATCTTACCCATTCTGCCATGTCCACCTAGAGTATAAGGTAGATTTACCGCCACCAGAACACCCAAAGCTAGCTACTTTAAGTCTCTTACCACGGTACCCAATTACACTTATTAAAATTAATACATATGCAAATGGTAGTGTTTAACCAAGCAGCGAGACTTTCAGGAACGTAGAGCCATGGTGCCACTAAATAAATGCATGTACTCTCAAAGGTTAAATATTTTCTAAAAGACCAGCCAGAATGAAGGGTTAAGATATATTTAATAGTAAATAATAAAAAAAAAAAACATGAAAATACTGAATATCTGTTTGCAATAAACACCAGAGTTTCATTCACAGAAAATATAAAAAATAACTCAGATGGAAAGACTCAGGCAGATACAGAAAAAAAAACTATGTTTGGCTAATCTCACTATATTTTTTTAACTGACTGAAGAATTACTGCTCCTTAATTACTTACTAAGTAATTAAGCAAGGCAAGATGAATGCGGATGAGTGTCTTGTCAGGTACAAAAACAGAGTACACACCTCACATCTCCCACTAGTATTCAAATACAATTTCAGTGCCGGCTACAGAATGACATCACATCTGGTCACCCGACTCTGTGGTTCTCACACTACCCCCTCAGTAGAAAGTGAGCCATGATATGTCACTGACATGTCACAATACACAAATAGAATTTTAGCTAAGGTTTATTACAGCATATGGAAACTATGAAACAATTCCAGCACTTCCACCCTTTCTGCATAAACTATCAAGCTATTCTCTGGCAGCAGTCAGACCTGTGAGATTAAATCTTTATGGCCTAAACCAAGTCATTTAATCTCAGGCTAGTTTTCTTACGGTTAGGTGGGCTGAGCTTAACCTCTTCCTTTCCAATATCCTCTTAAAATATATATATTTCATCAGTTATAACAATATAGTCTGACATACGTGTATATTTCTTTTCTGTCCAGCAGGACCCACTGTTGATACATTTTTAACACAAGCAACTTTACAAATGCATTTTTAACACAAGCATTTGTACAAATCAGTTTGACATTCAAACGACATGCAATTCTTTACAAAACTCCAACTATCTATGCTGGCATATGTTACACAAGCACTGCCCTACTCTCTCTGGCACAGCTGGCACAACCTCACATCATTAACGTTTTATATTAATATATATATATATATATATATATATATATATATACACACATATAGATATAGCTATAGATAGATACAGTGTATATAAAAAGTTTACACACCCCTGATAAAATGCCATGTTTTTGTGATATAAAAAAATGAGACCACAATAAATTATTTCAAAACTTTTCCCACCTTTAATGTGACCTATAACCTGTACAATTTCTGTTAGGGGAAAAAAAAATAAAAAATTAAAAAAGTACAATGTGCACACCCTTAAACTAATACTTTGTTGTGTTTGCACACCCTTAAACTAATACTTTGTTGAAGCACCTTTTAATTTAATTACAGAATTCAGTCTTCTTGGGTACATGCCTGCCATCAATTAAAGAGACCCTGATTAACCCCAAATAAAGTTCAGCTGTCCTAGTAGGATTTTCCTGACATTTACCCAGTTGCTTGCTACAGTAAAAACCATGATTCGCAGAGAGCTTACAAAGCATCAAAAGGATCTCATTGTTGAAAGGTATCAATCAGGAGAAGTGTACAAAAAAATTCCACAGCATTGGATATATCATGATACACAGTGAAGACAGTCATCAAAAAGTGGAGAAAATATGGGACAACAGTGATGTTGCCAAGAACTGGACAGCCCTCCAAAACTGATGAAAAGACAAGATGAAAACTGGTCAGGGAGGCAGCCAAGAGACCTACAGCAACACTGAAGGAGCTGCAGGAATTTCTGGCAAGTACTGGTTGTGTACTACATGTAACAACACTCTCCTATATTCTCCATATGTCTGGACTATGGGGTAGGGTTGCAAGACGGAAGCCTTTTCTTACACAGAAAAACATCCAAGCCTGGCTAAAATTTGCAAAACAATACATGAGTCTCCCAAAAGCATGTGGGAATATGTGTTATGGTCTGATGAGACCAAGGCTGAACTTTTTGGCCACAGTTCCAAAAGGTATGTTTGGCACAAAAACAACACTTCGCATCACCAAAAGAACACCATCCCCACAGTGAAGCATGGTGGTGGTAGTATCATGCTTTGAGGTTGTTTTTCTTCAGCTGTAACTAGGGCTTTAGTCAAGGTGGAGGGAATTATGAACAGTTCCAAATACCAGTCACTTTTGGCCCAAAACCTTCAGGCATTTGCTAGAAAGCTGAAGATGAAGATGAATTTCACCGTTCAACACAACAATGGCCCCAAGCATA
Source organism: Protopterus annectens (assembly GCF_019279795.1). Taxonomy (NCBI): domain Eukaryota; kingdom Metazoa; phylum Chordata; order Ceratodontiformes; family Protopteridae; genus Protopterus; species Protopterus annectens. Next base: position 1,410,880,634 of record NC_056744.1, read on the forward strand.
CATCCAAATCAACAAAAGAATGGCTTCACCAGAAGAAAATCAAAGCTTTGGAATGGCCCAGCCAGGCCCCAGGTCTAAATTCAATAGAAAATTTGTGGGGTGACCTGAAGAGGGCTGTGCACAAGAGATGCCCTCACAATCTGACAGATTTGGAGCACTTTTGCAAGGAAGAGTGGGCAAATATTGTCAAGTCAAGATGTGCATGCTTGATAGACTCCTATCCAAGAAGACTTGAATGCTGTAATTAAATCAAAAGGTGCTTCAACAAAGTATTAGTTTAAGGGTGTGCACACACAGCAAAGTATTAGTTTAAGGGTGTACACACTTATGCAACCAGTGTATTGTACGTTTTTTATTTTTTATATTTTTTCCCCTAACAGATTTGTTTGTTTTTCAATTGAATTGTACGAGTTATAGGTCACATTAAAGGTGGGAAAAGTTTTGAAATGTTTTATTGTGGTCTCTTTTTTATATCACAAAAACCTGGCATTTCAACAGGGATGTGCACACTTTTTATATCCACTGTAGATAGATATTTTTTCAGTATTGCTTAATTTTCTGCCAGTTTAACACACAGGGTGCTCTATACCTTGAATATCCTGATACACACTCCTCCACTACTCCTAGACCAACCTCTAATGCCCCTTGTAAATTCAAGGAATCACTGAAATTAACAGTATGCATAAAATGCAGGTTTACTCAAAAATCTTATCAGTTAATTAAAGTAATAGCACACATAGCTTGTGCTTTAAAACAAAAACAAAACAGTACTTTTGACAGTTCTTCACGACCTATCCAGAAAATAGGTTGCCTTTTAAAAGTGCCAGCTTTAGGCCTTAACCAGGCTTTTATTCCAGCTCTGTATTTTTGGTGATTCATGTGGTTATATTCCACATGATAGCTCTGACTAGGTAGAATGTCTTGCTTCTGCTCATCCTTCTGAACTTTCACATGGGGAATAAACTTCCTATTTTGCCGTTGGTGGTGGCCATTTTGTACAACCTTAATTGGCAATTGATACCTTCTTGCCTTGCTAATACATAGTTTTTCTGATTAACACTGTGGGACTTTTACACTTCTGAAGCACATATGTAGCCACAGTGGTATGGCAGTAGCGTTGTTACCTCACAGCAAGAGGTTCTCCCGTTCGATTCTCTGCTGGGCTTGGGAGTGCCTTCTGTGTGGAGTCTGCATGTCCTCCCTGCAGTTGGGTGGGCATTCGAAAGACATGCGTGCGTAAATGGGCATGCCTTCGTTGAAGGTTGAGCGTCGAGCTGGCACCTCGGCATTTCATAAAAATCTACTGCCAATCATTAGCGGACCGGAGCTCCATTGTGGCAACCCCTTACCGGGAAAAGCCGAAAGACAAACAACACATATTTTTCAATCTCAACATGTCACATAGCCTAAAGGTGCACATAGCACTACTATAATTCCATGTTTGGCTTTGCATTTTTCTTTTTCACAAGAGTTGTATACTTGCATTTTGCCATCATAATAAAGAATATATAGAAAATCTCTTGCTATAGAAGATTGCACAACTTTTTATGTGCATGAATGGTATATGCCTTGTATGCTGCTGTCAATTGTCCTTTTAAAAAAAGATAGCCTTGTGGTGTAGAAATAAAACTCTTGAACAAAACAGTTAATATGCAATCGGGGATGAATACTGTCTAACACTACTCATAAAATGAATCTTTACCATAATGCAACATTTCCTTTCAAGACACTAAAATCAAATAAATATTTGCTTGAAATGTGTCAATTATATTAAATGAGGTATAGCAAAGGAATGTGAATGCTGATATTTGCTATTTGAAAATATGGAAAATTGCTAATGCTATAAAGCCATATTTGTTAGATGAAATAACATACACATAGTGTTTGTAATTACCAGTATTTTTCAAATGTCACTTAAAACTAGTTCACAAATAAAAGTAGAGGAATGTTCACATTCTGTGTGAAATGTTATGTAGCCAACAAATGTAAAAATTCTCTTATGTTACATAGAAGAAAAAGCTATGTGGCTAACATCTGAAGAATAGCACATATTTTAGATTTAGGGTGGAACACCAGGAAATTGTGAAAAACAATATTCTATTCACAAAATAAAACAATGCTTCAGCTGGCTGTAATAAATTCTGCACAGCCTTCTCATCTGTCATCCTCTGCTAACCCCCTTTCATTCCTTTCTGTTGCTGATTAGCAGATGCGGCCTCGGTTTAACACCTCATCAGTTTCATTAATCCCTCTGTCTGTTGTGGGAATAGAACCCATAGCTTTCTGTAGCAAAGCAAGTGTAATATCTGTTGTACCACAACTAGTTAGGTATCTGTGCCACAAGGATACTTAATTTTACATCATGGTTACTGAACTCACAGATATCGCCTCTACTCTTATTCCCTGTTTGAAACCTTACAATATGTAAAAAGAAAGAAAAAGGTAACTAAAGTACACCATAAAGTATTCTGCTATGAATGTTAGCTGCCAAACAAAATTACAGGCATAAGTAAAGGACTCCGTAAGCACGCCAGTCTTATTAAAAACTGATCTCATAAAATAAAAGATGATTTAGGCTGCCAGGAATGGAAAAATCTCCAGCAATATGTACCCTGTGGACTACTGAAAAAAAAAACAAAAAACAGGATTAGATAAAATAGTTATGTAAGAAATACTGGCTGGACACATGCTCAGTACTTACTTCAGCCATATCCACAAGAAAGAAGCTATGGAAGAGCTTTAAAGTATATTTATACAATGTTATTATTTAAAAAAAGGTAAGTGATTTCATTTTTAATGTTATCATTGTATAATAATCATAGTCCACTCCTGTGCATGGGTATAACAGGATGTCGCGGTTTTGGGATTTAACCTGTGCTCATGTCAACTCAAAAGGATGATATACACTTGTCACAGTCTATCTCTGCATAGAAACATATGTCTTGTTTTTTGAATGGACATCAGCAGCAACTTCCTCTTTTACATTTAAAGCTACTTACTCACTGTCAAATCCAAAACGATAGTGATAATAACCACTGTTTACTTACTCAGGCTTCAGCGCCATGATCAGACCACACCAACCAAGGGTAAATCCTGGGATGCCCACACCCTGTCATGGATTATTGCTAAATTATTCCCTATTGAAAATCAAACACTTTTACTGCAAACTCACACTAGTGCCACACTGATATCTGGACAGCAAGAACAGTCACGGTCCTTCTGCTCTTCGTTGGCTTGGTTCAGGTCCTGCTTAATGAACTGTCTGCAGTTACTGTGGAGTGTATTTGCTGTCATCTTTCTTATCAGTTATTCCAAATTACCCCTTCTTTTGGTCCCTCCTAGCTCAGTGTTTTTTGAGATTTAACCTCTGCTTGTGTGAACTCATAAGGATGAAATATAGCTCTCATAGTCTATCTCTGCATAAAAACATATGTCTTGTTTTTGTAATGACATCAACCACAACTTCCTCTTTTACATTATAACCTACTCACTGTCACATTATTTAGATAGCAAAAATAACCTCCGGTGTCATCAGAACTAATCTGTTTCACTATACCCAATCTTCAGTAGTGTGAATAGCACTTACAACAAAGTGGTTCAGTTTCTTAAAGTGCTTATGGAAGTGTGACATGTCCAGCCTTGCTGTCTGCATCCCAAGCACAGTGCCTTGTTACTGTAGTGACTGCCTATCTGTGTATGTAGGCAAAGAAATTAGTGCCATGGTTATGCTTTCTAATGCTAACAATGATAATCTCACCCAAGGCTCCACACAATCCTGGGTGAGTAAGACATACAGGTCATCTCAGTCACACATCAGCTTTCCTGCACCATACGCTCCAATGTACATATCAAGTTTCCTGGGTAACACACTGCTTCATATACAAGGCCATATGTTCTCTTCCCCTTAGGCTGCATCTTCTCTGCTATTTCCCTTTGAGTTATGCTCATCTACAAATGCTGCTAAGCAAAACAAGGTTCCATGTACTTGTTGTATCATTTTTATCCTCTGATACTTTGGCTTCTTCTACCCTTTATTTAAATCCAACAGATGTCTGCCATTATTTAACTATGGTCCTGAGCTTGAAAACTTAAAATCTTTAATTGGTTTCAGTCTTTTTGGAAAAAAAAAAATCAGTCTTTCCTTAACATTTCCTCAGTTAACTTCTTCAAGTGACTTTTTGAAGTTTGCAACATCATCCTGTTTTCCTTCGAGTTATCTTAAAGTTTTAATTTTAAGTCATGTAATTCTTTAGTAATAGTTGCAGACAGTGAATGCGGTGTATTTTTCTGACTTGCGATACATGTGATTTCTGTATGTTGTGGTCTTGTAACATACTGCCATCCTGCTGCCAGTCGAACTGCATAGTTTGTTATTGTTTATTATAGTTGTAATACCCATAATGGCTGGTGTTTAGAAGACATTAACTACTAAATGACCATGTCTGACCTGAGGTTGAAGCCCATCATATCAAATGCATAGACCAGGTGGGAATAAATCCTATATAATTCTCAAATTTGGCAAATCTTGTAGCTATTACAATACCAAACTAAAATAATTGGAATTTTAATTTTTCCAAATATTGCAGGTAACATCATTGCTCAAATCTCTATTTATTGTTCATACAACACAGAAAAGGAAGCACTTAAATACATTTTCAGTCAAAGGAAGGTTTCTGAACTGAGGTACAATGGAGACAAGGTAATAAGCAGTGAATGTTGTTTGTAGAAATGTGTTACAGTCTGTGCACTCATGGATGAGAATGTATCTGGCTCTGGAGTCATACATCACTTATTTTCTAGGTCAGGTTTGTTATCTAAGGTGGTGATTACTGAATGAAATCTAGCAACTCTTAATATAGCACAATACTTCATTGTTTGCATTCCTTCTTTGTCTTAATGAATTTAAATAAATTTCTAATAAATAAGTAAACAAAACTGTCTTATCTTTTCTTCTTAATGTAGGATTGATGTTTATGCTATGAGTATATTGCAATTATTAGAATTTTCCCCACCATAAGCCATAAGCATGGTTCAGTACAGTACAGTATTTCACAACAAAGCAGTTAAACTATTAGGATGTTCTAAAGGGCCAGAGTTGCTGTGCCATTTTCTGAGACATCTTAGAAGACTTGCTAGATCTTTAAATCTTGTTACACTGCTTTCATTATCTTCAGAAAGGAAATGTATTTAAAATGCAGTTTCTTCTATGATGTACAGCCCTCCCTTTAGTGGTTTAGTACAGTTTTGTGAGGCTCAGCTTTTTGTGACCATGCCAGGTGTTATACTACATTCTGCCATGTTGCAGCCACAGCAGCTGTTAATTGCCTGGGAAACCTTAGCCTTTGACAATGCAGTCACAATGAAGCCTGGAAGTACTGGTGACCTTCAGCAAACTTTCACTAAAAGTTCACCAGAGTTCCCAAGGTCTACACAACTGCCCCAGTGATAATTAATGTCAGGTTTTCAGGAGGAAATTATAGCAGCAGCTGGCTGGTCCTGCCATAGTGCTCTGCAGCTTATTTACAGCCCAGTCTTATCCAGCTTTAATAAAAATTAATGTTGGTGCTGTTACACTTCCAAAAACAGTGCAGCTTTATTTCTTACATTGTGCTTACATTTTTTTTCCAAAAAATCCTCTTTTTGAAAGTGTAACTGGTTTTAACTGTTTTGTATGCTAGGCATTCCTTCAAGTACTTAACATGTAACATCTGTTTTCTTGGCTCCTGTCCAAACACAGATCTCTTTTCTGTAATCTTGAATAACCCTGCTGCTGTTTGCAGTTGTCCCCTGCTTGGTCCTGTTATTTACTAAATCACATTAGTTACAGGCCTTTCCCAGTTGCACACTTAGATTCAAAACAAGCAGAAGTTACGACTGTGGCATCTTTTACTGCAAGACAATAGACTGTCATCTAAAGGAGCAGAGCCCCTTTTCTGAGGCATAATAAGCCCTAAATCATTCTCTTGCAATGAAAGAATTGGGTTCTTAAATCTACTGTAATCCCTTTGTTAAACTGCTTGACTTTGAATACTCTTTGTGCATCCTATTCAGTCTAATGCAAATACAGGATTTAAAATGCACACAAATAAAAGGGAACATTGCAAGTAGAATTTCACAGTAAAACTATCAAATGTAGCCCCCTTCCTTTTGAAGATTATTGTGTTGTGTCTTATGAAATTGTGTCACCAAATATATTACATAAATTAGTTGGTTTTAATCAAGAGACTGGCTCTTTGTTATAGGTTAGGAATATGAATATTGCTTGATCAAATTTCTACCACCACAAACCTAAGTTCATTTCTCTGTCTATGAACACAAAGTCAATGCGACCCACAGACTGGAGTCAAACTGACATTCAATATAATCGTGGCATATAGGCAAAGTTTTGCTAAATACTATTTATACTTATAGACACATCCCATATTGTGTGTTATCTAGTAATCCCTTCTTCTCATTCTGGAATAATTCTTTGAAATTATTATATGCATGTCTATTTGTGCATAATGTTTTCATGTTTGTTACATGCTTACAGTGTTTTACATGACTATCTGCTGAAGTACCGTGCAAATTCTGAAGTCCTAGTTAAATATATATATAAACATACACACCCATTGTACTTACCTCCTAAATAACCATGGAATGAATACTTTTGTAGTGCAGCATTATTAACACTAGTCTCATGTATTCATGGATTTCTTGCATAGTGAGACAAGGTTCAGAAGTCATGCTACTGTTTTACTGCCATGTGCCTAACAGATGGTGTCTACTCACAAAGGCCAGAACAAATGTTCAGTTTTGCAACTAAATATAATTTTATACAGGGAATACAAAATTCATTTCAGGATATAAAAGGCTGACATGAGTTAAAATAACACATTTAAGATACACTAAAATAAGTGCTACAATGCGAAACAATTAAATAATGTATGCTTCCATGTATTACCATAGTTACATACTTATGGTTTTAAAATGTCATGTATCTTTTCAAGTTTATCTTTTTGCAAGTATTAATCAGCTAGCTGTTTATTAAAACTATATTTTACACATACTGATACAAACTAGTGCAAGCCCTGATACTGGAGTGTATCAGAACACTCCATAATATAAATGATCGTACAGTCCTATCATGTGTGGAAATGCATGTCTCCAACTGTGCCAGTGTGCATCTTCTGGTGGCATCCAACAAGTGCAATACAAAGTACTTGACACAAATCTTTCCAGGAAGGTATTATGATGCCTTTGGCACACTGGAAACAGAAATAAAGAACAAGATGGCAGATAAAGATCCTATCTGTGTCTGTAACAGGGAGCCTAGGAAGAGTGAAGCTGCAGATATTAGAAAAAAAAATATTAAGTCTGAGGCAGGAGTAGCTCAAAGTATTTCCCTCTGCTTCAAAATACAGCAATCTCATAGGTAGAATGCATATATTTAGAGAATAGGCTTACTGTATATTAATACCCTGACTAGAGAACAAGCGTTCTCCAGCAGGGTATTAATGTACAAGTAATACCCACTGAAAAATGAGTCTGCCACTTCACAGCAGCATATCAAGCTGATGCGGAGCTCAAAGTGAGTAAATGGAACTGCCACCTTTATTTTACACTCACTAAGCAGTACTTCTGGTGTTTAGCAAGTGTTAAATATATTAAAAAGAAAAAAGACAAAACTGTAAAAATGAAAGTGTGTGTATGTTTATGTCTATGTGTGCGAGTGTATGCCTGTTTGTCAGTGAGGTGAGAGCGAGCAAGGCATTATATTACACTCGCTAAGCAGCACTTCTGTTGTTTAACAATAGTAAAACAAACAAAAATGAAAAAATTAAAATAAAGCATGTGTGAGAGAGTGTATGTGTGTGTGACAGTAAGAGAGAGTGATCACTCCAGCAAAACAGAAAAGTGTGTGTGTGTGTGTGTGTGTGTGTGTGTGTGTGTGTGTGTGTGTGTGTGTGTGTGTGTGTGTGTGTGTGTGTGTGTGTGTGTGTGTGTGTGTGTGTGTGTGTGTGTGTGTGTGTGTGTGTGTGAGAGGAAGACAGATAGAGACAGTGAGTGTGTGAGTGAAGTGTGAAAGTGATCAAACGATCGCTGGTAGCGTTTGTGAGAGAAAGAGAGAGCATGATCCCTGGCAGCAGCAGCAGTTTTATATACCTCTTCACCTCTTAGACATACCTGCCAACCTCTTACAATAAATCTGGACAAAACCTGACATAATTGGGGAGGGTGTGTTAAAAAATAGGAACACATTTAAATATTGCTCTTAGAACAGAACAGGATTTGTGTTGTTAGCATGTCATTATCTGAAGGAAATAAAACTTTGAAACTCAAATGTATGCCATTATTTAGTAACTTCTATCTCCAATGACTGGCAATAAAGCAAACTTTTTAGGAATAAATGACCAAAAATGCAAAGTAAATACCTGGATTTTTTTAAAAGTGTTAAATTTTGGATGTAAAATGCTTCCTCCAACACCATTACCATATAAGTCTACAGCGAGTATGAAACATTAGGTGAGGGAACTATTTTACATGAAAAATATGTTAAAAAATAAAATAGTACTTAAAAAATATGTTAGTAAAACACAACAACTTTACAGAAAGCCCATTCTCTAAACATAATAATGCCCTACAGAGTGTGTGTTAATGTGTATTTAATGCCCTTCCAGGGGTGTAGAGGCTCTCCGCCTATGGCGTCAGGCCTCACAACACTCCTTGATAAGCATTAATTACACATTAACACACACCCTGTTGGGCATTACTGCTTATGTAGAGAGATAGATAGATAGATAGATAGATAGATAGATAGATAGATAGATAGATAGATAGATAGATAGATAGATAAAACTAGCATGGACCAGTAAAGAATATGATGGCATACGAAGAGTTTGCCATGGCTGTCCATGGCTGTCTTTTGAAATTTCAAGTACTGCAACTGGAATCCTAGGAACAGTGAAGTTGCAACTGCAAATGTTAGGAAATATACTATGTCTCAGGTAGAAACATTTTCCTCTGCTTCAAATACAGTGATCTCAATGTTGCACTATAAATATAACTAGGAGGGGAGTGGGGGGAGCAGTTCCCAACACTAAGAGTTCAGTGGAGAGAGAATCTAAGATGGAGGCACGTCCCCCAACATCAGTATTGCAGGGATGCTTCCATCTGCAAATATTTTAAAAATGTAACAAGAAATTTGCTGTTTCTAATTGAATCATATTTTTTGGCAGTATTAGGCCTTCCATTTTTTTCAGATGCTTCCATAAAAGTTTAGTGTTCCCATCAGGGCTACCATCACAAAGGACAAGTGGGAACGTTGTCTTGGGCCTGAATGCAGTGGGGGTGGGACAGTTAGTAACAAATGTACCACAAAAAAAAAAATAATACAAACAGGTTGCATGTACCATGAGGTATGATCTGGTCCACCAAAGCATTGTATCTGGCGCATGTATCAAGTCCCATCTTTATTTTTTACTTTTTTTCTGTTGCTGACTTCAGTACAATCAAATTCATGGCACAATGCATTCAGAAGTTGTAGTTTTACTCTTAAACCCTAATGACAGTAGCAGTGAGAATAAATTACAATTAGCATAGATGCATTGTGCTCTGATGCTGTCAGTTGTGTGACAAACACAAGATTATTGGAGAATTGAGAGCGAGGCTGATGCCACAATATGGAACAAAGACAAAGAAGAGTATGTAGGCCAAGACCTTAGTCAATTAAAAATATTAAAAATAAAAAGGTATAAGGTAAACTGAGTACAAGAATTAAGAAAAGAAGATCAGAAAGCTCAGATGGTGCACAGATATCTAATGTCAAATGACAGAGTATTTCACACAGATGGAGCAAGCTAGGATAATGCCCTTTTCAGAGACTGACAGGCAGAAATGGGATCTTTACAAAGTGTGACTGTATAATTCAACTGGATAGATAAATTAACTGGGCAGGATTTAACAGCTAGTGGTAAAATGAAAAGTTGTTATTCAGATGTTTACAGATAGGGAAGATGAGGAAGAGTGGCTGAGTCAGTGATGGGCAGGTGTTTCAGGTACTCATGACAGTGCAATGACTTTACACAGTAATACATCTGCTGGATGTATTTTAAGATGTTTGTGTATATTGGAAGTTGCTTAGTTTAAACAGGAAATATGTATTTGAGTTTAGGTAATAGAAACACTATATTTTGGGAATAAGGCTGAGGAAATATGCCTTCTGTGAAAACATATGGTAGCCATATGACCAGTGCTGAATGATTTTACATTGCTTACTCTGGGGCAATATGTATCTATGAGCAACCAGATGAAACACCTCACTGTGTTCATTACTTGTCTCACTTTTATCACACTCATACCTTAGGTATGCACACACAAGGCAGCTATCTTTTGATGGTAGGGAGTGATGAGGTATGCTGCTTGTGAAAACACATGGTAATATAATGATTATTGTCATCATTATGTATTTCTCTTTCTCCTGGCCAACTTAAGTTGTGTACACAAAAAAATATCAGTCTTTTCAGAGGTAGGCTTAAGCAATCATGCTGTCTATGAAAACATGGCACAGTTACATGATCACTGGTGAATGATTTCATAGGACTTGTTGGGGGTCAGTAGATCTATCTATGACCAGCCAGCCAAAATATGTCTTTGTGGTCCTTATTCCTTTAATTTTCTTCACATTCATTTTCAGTTATGCTCAGAAGATGGTCATCCCTCAGAGAAGAAATGAAGACACATACAAGATTGCTAGATTTTCATAGTGCATATGTAAATTATAACACTGCTGAGAGGAACAGTGTCTGATGGTGACCAAACTACTGTCTCCCAGGCATGCTTTGAAAAAACTGGTACTATTTAAATTTGCAGTGCATAAGACATGACAATTATTATCTGCTTCAACTACCACAGCTATTCCGCAATTACGTGCAAAACCTTAAATCTTGTTAAATGTCTCCCCAATGTGTGACTTATATATATATATATATATATATATATATATATATATATATATATATATATATATATATATATATATATATATATATAACAAAAACACCACTAAAATCAAGTTGCAATCCATTATATCACTGTGGACATTTTTATTTGATGACAACATGACAACATCATAGTCAGCTATCTAAGTTGAGCTCAGTCAAAAAATGAGGATGCAGGCAGTCTATGAATGAAAGTGATTGATCTCTTCTGTTATATAATCAGTGTTAAACAGTCACTGATCTGGCTTAGCAGGGCTAGTGTGAATGCATGCAGGAAAGCTGAGAAAGATTGTATGTTGTGTGTGTGTGTGTGTGTGTGTGTGTGTGTGTATGTGTGTGTGTGTGTGTGTGTGTGTGTGTGTGTGTGTGTGTGTGTGTGTGTGTGTGTGTGTGTGTGTGTGTGTGTATATGCACATGCACATTTGTGTGTGTGTGTGTGTGTGTGTGTGTGTGTGTGTGTGTGTGTGTGTGTGTGTGTGTGTGTGTACATGCGTGTAACAAGTTGAAATGCATTAATATAGGCATATTTAGACAGCTGAGGTGTACACAGTCAAAGTGGTTAAAGAGACTGGCCCCCATTCAAAATGTTCATCATATATTCAGTGATGAGAGGTAACTCAAAAGTTGGGAGAAGTACTCTGAAATGTACTACAGAGCATCAAAAACTTCATGGCTTCTGAAGAGGCCTGATATACTTCATTTATTTCCCAGAATATTTTAAATCCCCAGTAGTAAAATGAGCTGCAATAAGTTACTTGATTTTATGAATTATTAAAGCTCACATACACAGCTTTAATTCCTCATGGCACTATTCATAGCTTATTGCAGATTAAACAAAGGTACACCAAATGGTGGCTATCATTTTGTTTAATGGACTCGTCAACAGCCGTGTCTGAAAGCAAAGGATAAACACAATCACTTTTAAATGATCATTATTTATCTTGTGTGGGCACTGCTATCTATGACCAATAAGTTAAAATACATGTGGCTTGTCTGGCACACTGAATTATCTATGAGCAGCAAGGCAAAATACATTAGTGTGATCATTATTTTTTCACATGCATCCCAGTTAAACATTTTGGAGGTGGGGTGAGAAGATATGCTGTACATATACATCTGATCACAACAAATTGAAATATAATAGTATGCCAATTTGTTATTTCATTTCCATCCTAATGGACCATGTCTGGGTACTGGATATGCATGCACAGAGGCACTGTGTATAAAAGTGGGGGCCCAACTTGAGATATTTGCCCTATGCCCTTCTAGTTTCAGCTCTGCTCCTCTATCCACCTGTTCTAAGATGAGATTAACTTGTTCTGACTCATATTATGCCAAAAATTTACCATAGTATCGAGCCAAGTACTTTCTCACAAAATTATCATGCATTTTCCTTACTAAAGTTTGAAAGAACATTAAGAAGATACACTATTGTTTTAGTTATATTTAGCCCTGCAGTTCTCATCTTGATAAAGTAGCCCTCTCTTTAAGGGGTTAATTTATTAGCCCAAATCAGAGCTTAATGGGTAGAATGATTTTTTTAACTTCTAATTTTAATTAACAGTACCCCTGCCAAATATCTACCTAAGGTTAAAAACATTTTAATCAAAAACACCTTTTTCAAATGTGAACTTCATACTTGTCCACCTAGCAGCCCTCATTCTCATCTTTCCAAAATTTCTTCTATTCTTTTTCAGATCTGCCTATCTAGAAGCCCTCATTCTCATCTTTTCCAGAAATTCTTCCTATTGTTTGTCCATCACTCCCTTCTCAATCTTCACCATGAATATCTTAAACTAACCATATCTAAATTGAATTCCCTTTAAGGCATGATTTCCACCAGAACCTTTGAGCTCCTATAAATTTATTCACAAATTTTCCTTCCTAAGACCATCTACCACTTTGTCATCTGCATAAACCACAATGGAAGGAAAATGCCCTTCAGCAAATAACATATCACCTTCTTTACACAACAATACATCCTAGAATATACATGATCCAAACAACAGGGGATTCAAAGTATATCCCTGTCTCACCCCTTTTACTTACTTTCACTTTTTGACAAAAATGACCACTTAACATAGATATTTTAAAAACATTTGTACACTTAGACTCAAGTTAACACATGTCTTAACAAGCAACCCCGTTTCTCTCAATATTTGCAATACAGCCAGACTGAAAGACGATCATCTGCTTTTCTGTTTCTATCAATTAAACAAAGAAAATCTATATAGGAATTCTATAACTTTCAATAACTTGCTATCCATAATAACAAAAAAGCTTCCTTATTTGGGATCATAACATGTAAGGTACACCATTTGCTTTACTTTTCCCCACCTTAACTCATAACATAACAGTTAATGATTTATATCCACAGTTTATTGAGGACAGGGATCTCCAAGTATCCAAATGAAACCTAGCATTTTCCTTCTCTAATAACTATAGAACTTCCTCACTATCTACTCCACATCCCTTTACAGGGATGTCCCTAATTCCTTCATTCGATTATATCTTTGATTCCTGGTTGACATTTTGATGGTATTGCAGATTTTTCAATACCTTGGGTCGGTTTTACTACTTCCCTTCTGGAATTCTTTTTTAACATTCAACATATGGTTATTTCTTTCTTTGATATTTATTCTTTCAAGAATTTGGGTAACAACCATTATGATGCCACTATATACAGGAAGGGCACTTTTCAGCAACTATTTACATTTTTGTATTGCTCAATGTTTCAAACAAAAATGGGTATTTATTTTGAAAGAACAATTCAATCGTCTTTCAAATACTGTATCTAAGGATGTAAACTTTATTAAAGAATCCATTTTGCTTAAGAATATTTTTCTTGATCATTCTTACCCCAGTAGCTTATTGGAGGAAGTCATTGATTTCATCTGGTCAGCTAGACCGGGTCATTTTGCACCCATCTTGAGAAAACCTTTATCCAACATCCCCAGGATAAGAATTCTGTTTGACTGTACATTATCTATGGTCTTACATCATTCCTTGGATTCAAGTGGCATACACACCATTTTTCAAAACAATTGGTCAAGAGTTTCTGGTATTTTTCTTTACTGGAAAACTCACACATACTCTGCCACAACCTGCTGTTAGGGAAAGGTTAGTTTACTTTTGCTTTCTTGTATTTTGTATTACTTTTTTGCCTTCGTCTATTTTGTATATTGTGATTTGTTTTCTTTGCACTGTATTTTACATGTATTCTGCTTTTAATTCATATTTAAACTAGGAAAGACACCACAGCTGTGTCTTGTGAGTCACACAGCAATTAAACCAAGTATGGCAGTGTAAAGGAACCAGCAACACGACTGTCACAGTATTCAAAAATGTTATTAAGCCACAATAATAAAAAATAAAACTGCTATGTTTATTGACTGTGATATATAACTGTTTTATATAGTAGTTTGTTTCAAGGATATATGTCTGTTTAAAAGGAAATTAAATATATGATGGGTGATTAAGGTATGTATAACAGTATAAAAACTTGGTAGCACTGTTGTATGGTCATCTGATGAAGTCCTTGGATGGATGAAAACACAGTGAGATAGTTAAAGCATTTATGAGTACAGTTTTATTTTTTTATTATTGTGGCTTAATAAAATTTCTGAAGACTATGAAGGTTATGTTGCTGGTTCCTCTACAATGCCATGCTTGTTGGTTTTATTGGTTACTATACACCTCACTGGTAGCAGAGAGGGGATGCTGAGTTTTCCTCCTACCTTTTATTGTAGTTCACACAGCAATTAAGTTTTTCCTTACCCACCCACCTCCCTGCATCCTGGCGCTGTTGTGTTTTTAAACTCAATTATCTTTCTAGTTGCCTGCCCCTTATGTTAATTTGACCCCATATCTCGTTCCCTCTCCCCTTTCACTGGCTGTTGTGAGTAAGCACAAAATTATCATTTTGTGAAATCACTCCGCTTCAACTATATAAATTCATTGGCCATCCAACTGTATTCCATAGAAGCAGACTACAAAGTGCCCACCCCCTTCTAATCTATCTTGCTATTTTAAAATTAGTGGCTTTCCATTTAAATAGCTAAAGCTTAGTTACTCTCTCTTTCATATCTAACTGCTTAGTAAACACTACAGCTCTTAGGATATTAACCCATTTTTACATCTTAACTTTAAAATCTGCAACATCTACTCCAGGACTACCAAATAATGGAGAGTTCACATTCTGCCTCTCTGTAGTCATATTGGGATTAGTGCTTCTGTTTTGCTCCTGGTGACAGAAGGAGCATAGGTGCATTATTTCCTAGAAATTGCTTATCAACAGAAAGCCTAATAACTGCTTTGTAGGTCCCAGCTTGGAATTTGTGCTTATAGTTTGCTCCTGGTGAGAGAAGGAGCAGAGTACATTGA
Organism: Protopterus annectens; assembly: GCF_019279795.1. Taxonomy (NCBI): domain Eukaryota; kingdom Metazoa; phylum Chordata; order Ceratodontiformes; family Protopteridae; genus Protopterus; species Protopterus annectens. The sequence goes on from NC_056744.1 coordinate 1,410,895,996, forward strand.
TTCCTGACTGTTTCTGGGTTGGCAGTAAGTACATGTGCTTGACATTCTGAATGGTCTGGTTTGCTATTCAAGGCATCTACCAGGAAAAGGCTACAACAAGCCTACAGACCCTTGCATCATCTGGGACAAGACTGTGGATCACCAAACAAGTTGTGGCCTGTTTCTCATTTTGGGATTGGTGCTAATGTTTTGCTTCTGGTGAGAGAAAAAGCAAATGAGAGAAGAAGCAAAGGAGCATTGTATCACAGCAGAGTGAAGCGGTGATGAGACTTGCACTAGTAGTAGTCAGGCAGTAGGCATTCACACAACTCTCCTCTTTTCATCATTCAAGCTAATTCTTTGTTTTCAGTAAGCAGTGCTTGATTTGTTTCTAGTTTCAGAATAGCTGCTTAAATACTTCATCCATAAATCATCAGGATCTACTTATTAGTTTCCCCTCAAGTGTTTGGCAGTGCCTGTATAAACACAGACACATTGAGTGACATTTTTATTGCAAAAGCATGATTAAAATTTTGCCAGTACCTAGTGGCACACAGGTCATCTAATTTGCAGTGACAAGCGTTGCCTCCAGAGTTGCAAACAGGATACTCCTAACATTGCTTTATATTTTCACTACATTTGTCTAGTTAATTAAAAATAGTCTGCTGCCATGGATATGAACTTTCCCACTGTCTCCGTTACCTGCTTGGTGGATATTGCCATCCTGAAGCAATGTATAAATTACCTCATGTTTACTGACAACCAGCAAACTGATATGGTATGTGAGAGGTGTTTTTTAAACAATGCAATGGAGACAAAGTTCTCATATAAAAGTACTCCTAATGTCAATAAGGTTGTCAGTAGTACACACACCACTCATCACACACAATTCTAAGCAGACATATAGGCCCACATATGCTGAGGCACTTAAATGTAACCTTCCTAAACCCCAAAGACCTCCTAGATGAAGTGCACATAACAAATACCTTCAGCAGCCCCAAATGCAGTCTTTCAAAACAACACCCACATCAACACATACAGCCACATCTCATGGAGCCTCTACTTCTGAGCCTATAAGGCAAGCCATCTCACAACCCAACATTCTGGTCACTGGAGGATCCATTGTGAGACACACTGATGTCCATCTCACAAGGCTGAGTAAGGAGAAAATCGCGGTCAGTTGCTTATCAGGGACTAGAATCCACCACATTACGCATGCACTCAGGTCACTGGAACACAAGTACCAGTATGACTCAGTCATAGTCTATGTGGGTGTAAATGACCTGAGACATACCTCCCTAAACAATATGGAGAGAGGTATCATGGAGCTCTTGGAATATGTGTCCCAGGCTGGTGTGAGCCTAGCACTGAGCAGCATTTTACCTTTTAGCACAATATGAACAAAAGATGACTGACTTTAATAATTGGCTTAGTTTCTGTTGTCATTCTAAGGGTGTGCAATATTTGTCAATGTGGAAGGAGATGGTCAGCAGACCATGCTGCTTTGCCAGGGATGGTATGCACCTCTGTGATCTTGGCTTTTGGATATTATCTAAAACATTGTCTTCCCCTACAGTGCCTTTTTTATGCAGTTTCAAACTGAAAGTACATCCGACATAGCAAATCAAAACCAATATAATCTAAAGGTATTACTGCACACAGCTAGGAATCTAAAAAAATGACAAATGACTGAAAACTAGGAGCCATAGTCAAGTCACCAAATGATCTGGACATCCTACAGAAGGGCCTCACTGAGACAGATGCCTGATGTCAGAGCCATGGCCTCAAGCTCAGTACCAAAAAGTGCAGTGTCATCCCCTTTGTTAAAAACTCTGTACCCATGAACTACCACATAGGCAGCAATCTACTTAACACTTCATGTGTGATAAGAGACCTTGGGACCCAGGTGGACAGTAGTCTCTCCTTTGATAGTCACACCATCACAGTAGTCAGGAAGTCCTTCTACATGGCACACCTCATCATAAAAGGGTTCTCATCCATACTCGTCACTCATTAGACCCATTATAGAGTACAACGCCCCTTTTGGAATGTGCCTCACAAGACATCTGCAGCAGCTGGAAAGGCCACAGAAATACCTCACAAAGAGGATTACTGGCCTCAAACAAATGCCCTACACTGACCGCCTCAAAAAACTCCAGCTTTACTCCTTAGCATATCGCCTACTCTGAGGTGATCTCTGCCTATCATATAAAGCTATGTCAAACCCAGAGCTGTTGGACATGCTACACCTAAAGAAATCCCAATCCCTCCAAGCTACACACTCTAGGGACCTAAACCATGTCACCACAATAAACAGGACATGCTGGAGGGATAGATTCCTATCCCAGAGACTTCCTATACTCTGGAACAAGCTACCCATCTATGTCAAGCAAAGTTCTTCATTAGCACTCTTCAAGAAAAATCTTTGATGAGTGGATGGGAAATAGGAAATAAAGTCCGGGGATCACTTCTGTGTCTCTACTGGACAGTGGCACAGGAAAATAACTTTCTTGGGTGACATAAGCTATGGTACCTTGCTGGCTAGGCTTATGTAGGCCCTTGGGCTGATCACCTAGTACCTACCTATGAACCTATAAAAAACTCCATTCTCTAGAAGCTCGCTTCACCACAGAAAATCACTGAGCCATGGTTTAAAGCCGCGGACAGCACACCAACAGTGCAAGTTTATAATGCCTTCCACACATTTGGACCAGCTACTACACAGACAGGGACTAAAGGTGAAGGGGTCTCAATTTACATTAAATAAATATACCTCAAGGCTGGTCAAACAGGAAAATGCACTTCAGCTACTCTATGTTCAAATCACCTTAGACAAAATCCAGCACCATTTCCTTGCAAGCTATATGCCCCCTTTGTGACCAAGGAAACCCATACCATGCACTTAAACTTATTGGAAACACTCATACAACCCAATACCATATTCATGGGTGACTTTAATTACCCCACTGTTAACTGGGAATCCTACACAACACCAAATGAACAGTAGTTTGTGTTTCTTTGTTTTATTGGATTTGGTTTCTCACTAAATGAACAGGGACAGAGATTCCTGGATTTTGTAAACACAAACTCCCTGGACCAGACTGTCAATACACCAACCCGGGGTGCAACCATACTGGATCTGACCCTCACTAAAATGGGAGAATGCTGCACACCCCCTAATGTAATGTCTTCCCTGGTAAGGTCAGACTACAAAATGGTCCCATTTGAAGTAAGAATAAAACCTGGACCCCAGCTTACCCTGAAATATTCAGGAAGTACTCTAAGGCTAACACCCTGCTATTAAGTGATAACCTGGCAAAATCTGAAGCCCCCATAAACCCTATAGAACACTGCTGCCTATGCAGAAATGTTCACCAAAATCTTATACAAGCATGTTAATAGCTGTATAGAAGCAGTAAGTATAGAACTAACTCAAAAAACAAGCCACCCTGGTGGAACCACAAAATCAATAGGCTGCATAACAGAAGGAAGAAAATCATGGCAAAAATTAGGAGGTGCAGCACCCAGCAGGATAAAAGAACTCTCATCAAACTAAACAAACAATTCAGAGGACAAATAAAGTTTACCAAAGCGAAATTTGAGATAAATTTGGGCTCTCAGGCCAATGACAACCACAAAGCATTCTTTAGCTGTCTGCAACCTCAAAGGCAATACACAGTTGTGTGCAGAACTCATTGTAAATGGAGCCACCTATACTGAGCCAGAAGATATAGCAAACCTCCTGACTGATAAATTCAGCTCCAACTTTACCCCTCTCTCTCCCTCAAACTTCTCTCAGAAAATGCTACCAAATATAATTCCCCCTGCTATCACTAGGCAACAGATCTTTAATGGTCTCTCTAAGGCCAAGAATACTGCATTAATGGGCCCAGACAATATTCCAGGATGCCTTGCTAATAGCATGAAACATGACCTATCATGCTGTCTGGAATTGCTATTTAACTGTAGCCTCCAAACAGGCTTCATGCCTCATGAATGAAGAATAGCAACAGTCATCCCTCTGCACAAAGGTGCACCATCTTCAGACCCTGGAAACTACACACCCATAGGTTTCACTAGTCTCATATGCAAAGCAGTGGAAAGAATCACCATGGAAATGATCAATAATGATATAGTAAACCTCCAGACTCTCGACCCAACCTAATTTGGTATCTTCAAGGGCAGGTCATGCCTACTCAGCCTGGTAGACTTCTTTGAGAAGGTCACCAAATCAATGGATGAGGGCAAAATGGTTCACACTGCCTACCTTGACCTGGCCAAGGCATTTGACACAATACCCCACTCGAGCATTGTTGACAAACTCAAGAGGTTAGGTATAAACTCTTATGTCATCTGGTGGATAGCCAACTGGCTCACAGATAGGACCTAAGAAGTTAGAATTGGGGAGTCCACCTGTATAAAGAGGACAGTCACAAGTGGAGTCCCTCAGGGATTGATCCTAGGACCACTTCTTTTTGGAATTTACTTCTCTGAAGCCAAGGCCAATGTCAATGGCCTCTGGCTGACTAAATTTGCAGATGAGTACAAATTAGGAGCTGTCATTGAACCCCATACTGATGCAAATGTTCTCCTGGAAGGCCTGACACAGGCAAACAACTGGTGTCAGAGCCATGGACTAATCCTAAGTACCAAGAAATGCATAATAATATCCTTCTGGAAGCCATCCACCCCTGGTAACTATCATATTGACAACACACCCCTTAGAACTGACCCAACAGTCAGGGACTTAGGACATACATAGACAGTAATCTAACTTTTGACCATGACATGTCTACAGTAGTGAGGAAATCATTCTATGTTGTGCAACTTATAAACAAAGGTATGGCATCTAGGTCTAAGGATGTCATTGTTTCACTGCATTTGGCATTCATCAGACCTGTCATTGAGTACAATGCCACCTTTGGTATGTACCTAACCAGGCATATCCAACAATTGGAACACCCACAGAAGTTCCTCACTAAAACAATACTGGGAGTAAGTAACATGTCCTGTACAGACAGTCTCAAGGCCTTATCCCTGTATTCTGTCTCCTACAGGCTGTTGAGGGGAGATCTATGCCTGGCATACAGGGAATTGTTAGACCCCTCATTGATGAACCTCCTGCATATCTGCAATACAAACAGCACCAGAATGACCCATTCTAAAGACTTAAGCCTTGCCTGTGTTATAGATAGGTCATGCTCGAAAGACAGGTATGTATCCCAGAGCCTTCCCCATCTCTGGAACAGGCTTTGGATCCATATAAAGTAGAGTTCCTCACTAACCCGATTCAAGTGCAACATGGACAATTGGATGGGGAACAAGAAATTCATCCTTGGTTTGGCACCAATGTCTCTAATAGATGCACACAGCCTGTAAATGGTTCATCTCCCAGGCCCCTGCTTGTAAATGTTTCATCCCCCTAGACCCTGCTTGCACTTATCAAGGGTATGGGAACTTGTCAGAGATTTGGGATGCATGGTTAGGCTTAAAAATGCCTTTGTGATCGTTAGCCTAGTAAACACCTATGAACCTACTTGGCACAACACCATCTTTTGTATACATCATTGAACAATACAAGTGCCTATTCTAAGCACCTATGGCTGTATGATCAAATGTGGTACATGTAGCCAGTTTTGTTACATCTTTGGGGGACCACACATGATTAACCTGCAACACCACTGGGGTGGTGTCTGTGGCCCTTTGTTTCTGCATGCCCTGGTTTTTACATTGGAAAAACTGAGAGAAGATTAAATAGAAGATTCTATGAACATTTACATTCCATCAAAATGGTGATGAATGCTTTATTTAAACATTTTGTTTTTGTAAGGATTTTAAAAAGTTTACTTTGTTTATATTTGAAAGGGTCTTCCAGGACAGCAAGGGGAGATTTGCAAAGTACCTTACTCAGTAGGGAATTGTCATGGCAAATCATTTTAAGCCGTGTTGTTTTACGTGGTTTGAATGAATTTGTTTCTCTTGCTACAGCTTTAAAGAGAAGGTCTGATAGATTGAAGCATTAACACTTCCTGTAACACCTACCTTTTTAGTATATTTAAGCTTGTTTTAGAAAGATGTATTTTATTCTGATGAAGTTGTGCTAATTGGAACTATAGTACTAAATCATTAAATTCTGTCATGTACTTCTTGAAGAGTGTTCATTTTTTGTTTATTTGGTTTTCCTTGTGGAACATCTGACCTACTTTTTGGTTTGTTTGTGCTGTTTTTAATTTAGTAACCGATCTCCCATGCAAGTTATAGAAACTTTCTTTACCTTTCTTTTCCTGTCTTATCATTAAAAGGTAAAATATCCTGCCACTGCCACAAATAATACTGTTCCATACACAAATATCAAACATTTCTTTAGATAACTTTGAATAACATCTGTCACAATATGATTATTGGTATAATGTTGCTTTTTTCTTAGTTAGAAGTTTTATGAACAGTAGAATTTTTTAAGCAACTATAACAGACCATTTAGGTTTAACTGGTTGACGTTGTTAGGGAATTTTAAAGGATAGGGAATTTATATGTGAAAGGATGGTTTATGTGACAGGGGGTGTTTTAAATAGAGGTGGGTTTTTGAACCACCTGACTGTATGACACGATTATTTAAACAGTATGCTTTAGTGCATTTTTTATCTGAAGAAGTCTCTCTACTTCGAGAGATGAAAAGCACTTAATAAAATAGTTGTTTGCTGCCAGCTGAGTGGTTTCCCAGCAATTTTTCTTCAGTCTGTCACAACCACTATAACGCTACACATTTTGCCTGTTCTTTTCTTTTTTCCATATTTTGCCTCCGTCTATGTTCTGATTCTTATTTAACTCTTTTCATCACAATATATTGATGTCTAACAATTGACCAAGTAACCAATAACTAAAACATTGTTGTCAGAAGCTGATTTATAAACACTTTATTAGGAGCAATGGGGCTGTTGGTGACTCTGATGTAGGTGTGCACAGAGTAGGTGAGCTAAGCTGAGGGAGTTCCAGTGAGGCCTATTCTTACAAGTTTTTCACAAGGATTTCTTTATGGCATCAGGCTATATTTTTTTCTGTGTTTTATTTGGGAATATGATAGTGATTGAGGTGAGAGAGGGACGATACGATGCCCACTATATTAGCCCCTGATGCCCCTATATTAGCTAGGTATTTGTATTTCTCACAGACAAAGTTTTCTGTGTTCTATAGATCATTATTAGTGTTTATAAGACAGTTACTATGCTGCATTATGATATCAATGCTAGGAGGCTGTTGACAGAAGGGTAACACATTTGATGACCCTCCATACTATCCAGTGCTTTGAATGTTAGTCAGGCATGTGCATAGGAAAGCTGAGTGGGTCAGGGGAGTACTACCAGGATAGTATCAGTGGGGCTAAAAGAGCAACACGCAGCATGCTGATGCTTCCATTGCAGCTAGAAGCAAAACAGTGCTGACTGAAGGGGAAAATGAAAATGCACTCACTGACCATAGTCCAGCTACAATTACAGCCATGCTTAGAGAAGTGCAGCTTAGCGCAGAGCTGAGCAGTAAACAGCAACTAAGCAAAACAGATGAACCAGCCAAAAAACAACTCTGGGAAAGCCAAGGGTGCTCAGACACTTATGAAAATACAGCAATTAACCTTTTCTAACAAAAATAACTATGGCACTTGCCAAGATGACCCCCAACACATGGCTAAACTAGCAGTTCTTTATGAAAAATACAATTTCAATTTAAATGTTGCAAAATCAATTACAGTAATCAAGTGCAATAAAGTTTTATTTTCTTGGTGTAGAAGGGACTCAGAAAATTGTCAGTCCAGGTGTAAAATGCCTTACTCTAGTGCCCAGAGACACAGCTCAGAGCTGTCTAGCCAATAGGACAGCAATAACTTAAGTATAGCTCAAGTATGTACTACTTTCTGACTCTGAAGGGCAATGGCAAATTTTTCCCCAGCCATCATGTCTTCTCCTTCCATCTAGACTGCAGGCAAGTTTGCTTGAGACACCCATAATAACTGACATTTGAGATGACAGTGCACTTCTTTTGGTACACTAACTAAGTCCTTATCTTTAAATTATTTCTGATTTTGAATCTGTAGCAAGAGCATTAGGGCCTGGCCAAAAATCTCCACCTTGGCAGGCATTGGCTGAATATTACCAAACTCACTCTATGACCCAAATCCAGACAATTCTGCCACTCCTACCTTACAGTTGTTGATCTTAATAATTAACACAGTCCTTTTTAGATTCCCCAACACATTCCTAATAGGTAACACGTATTCTTGCCAGAAGCATTTGTAGCTTGCAATATCATTCACGAAACCAAGATCATAGTCCCATTTCCTGATAGGTAGTGATCTAACTACATCTGGAAGGTTGCTTGGGCACTAACAATCTGAAAACTCATCTTGGTGAACTCAAAGAACCCAACAAGGGTCACATAAGCTGGCCTCTCACTCTCTCTACAGTGCCAGAGGTGACTGACAGTAATCCTTAGCCAGGTCAGAAGGAGTTAGATACACAACCACACCCAACTATTCTAAGGCTTCATCTGCCTTGGATATGGGCTAAGCATCTGCTTACTGTGACAACTCTGTTTCCTATAATCTATACAGAAGCTGATGGTGTCATCTGCCTTTGGCACCAGAGGTGAGGCCCAGGGACTAATCAACTTCATGACTACCTCTAAATCCTACACCCCTGCAGGTCCTCTCTCAGTATTTTCTTAACCCACTAAGTCACCCTATGATGGGCTTATCTGATGGACAACTTGGTACTTGTGTCCACATGGTACTCCACCAGGTTGGTATACCCTGGCTTATTAGGAAGTATATCCCCAAACTTTTTTAGTACAGCCTGGAACTCCTAAAGTTGTGCAAGAGACAGCTGCTGTGAAAGGGTTAGCTTATCCACTGTAGTATCAGACAGAACCTCACTGAGATGGTCTTCCAAAAGACCCCCCCAATGCCTCCTCTAACCAACTGTAGAAGCTGAGTACCAGCATCTTTCTATAATGATATGAATTCATCATGTTAACAAGATAGACTTGTGCTTCTGCCTCCTGCCTGGCATCTATACTTAATAATTAACCTCACTTACCTTTCTCACAAAAGTGAAAGGAATCTGCCATGCTGCATGTAGTTTAACATGTCTAACAGGAAGAAGCACCACCACTTCCTGCCCAACAAAATACTTTCAGTTCTGACTGTCATCATACCAGAACATTTGCTGCTGTTGTGTTTGTTCTAGGATCCCTTTTGCCACCACCACAAGCTCCCTAAGACTGGCTGTGAAATTTAGAACATATTCCACAACAAATTTGTTATGGAAATGAGTCATACTCTCACTCATCACAAATCAAACATAGGGGCCCTCTCACACTGTGACCATAAAGCAGCTCCAAGGGTGGAAATCCTGTTAATTTCATGGTCACCTCACTGCATGCAAAGAGGTAGCCTTTAGATGCTTCACCCCACAACAAAGCATTTGCCATCTTATCTGCCTCAGTAGAGGACAGAGTCATAACCTTGAAGTATTTAATAACATGGTCCACCACCAGCAGTTTACCTCTTACCTGTGTAGCTTCAGGTGCTAAGAAGTTCCACGAGTTTTATAGCTTCTCCCTGAAATGTTTTCTCTCTAACAAGCAAAGGCATCAAAACATCTTTGGCTTTATCTCCTGCCTTGCCAGCTTCTTCACACTGCTCATATCTTGCAGTACCCCCATCACATTGTTTGCAATACACAATTAATAGAAATATTGCATATGCTATCTTTAGTCATTAATTCACTGTTTAAGACAACTGGACACAACTGTCCCTTTTTAGGGGTGACCTGGTAGCTCTGTCTGGTTAAGTGACTTTCTCAGACTTGCACAATAGGGAAATGGAGGTGGAAGGAACCAAAGCCTGTACTGTGAACTACAGGAAGACACTCATTAACAGCTCAGTGTATTACTTCACTGTGCTAATGCTATCTGGCCTAAAAGGGAAATAGTATAGCCTATGGAGAGAATTATCTGTTGGTAAGCCCTTTGTACTATCAGATACTTTATCATTTCTCCTTCTAACCCTCCATCAGGAGTCCATTCTCTGCACATGAAACATCTGTCCAAGTATACTGACTAACCCTGCCCTTGGCTACCTCCCTCAGAGTTGCTAAGCTTAGCTCATCTCTTTCTTGTGAACCTCCCCAGTTCACCTACAAAGGAAGTCTGGCATCTCCTGATAGTGTTGCCTTAATTTCAGGATTAATACAACCACCTAGTACTTCCTTGAAGCCCCTTGCAAGTAGCCCACTATCTTTCAACAGTTGTGGCTCAATTTCAAAATCAGTGCTACTATCCTAGACACCTGAAAAGCCATATTTGGAAGTGTGGGCACTAACTGTGGCTCACTGTCATGCCTTCTTCCACATGCATGGTTCCATGCCTAGCTGCAGATATTCACATGGATGCAAGATACTTTCCACATTAGGGAAAATCATTTCTTAATAAAACATGCTCTGAGATGTCATTAAACACTGACACCTGCTTATTTCTTTCCTCTCCTTCCACATCCAAATAAACTCTAGATAGTGGTACCTGAAGAGGTGGCCCTCACAAAACCCTAAGTGGAGAGAACTGCCTAAGCTAGTATTACTCCCTTTTAAGCACTCCAGACTTAATAATAGTTATGCCTGATGCTGCATCCCTCTTATCAATGGTCTCTTGCTTCCCCTCCATCACCAGGGTCAGATACAGAACACTGTGGTAGTTTGGTGCAGTGGTTATCTCCAGCCAACCCATCACTGTTGTAGTACTGCCCCTGCTTGCAGCTTCCCATCACTTTTGTTCCTCATCTTGTTTTTATGGACTTTGGCACCACATATGCATCCTGTGGTTACACTGAAAACATTTCACTCAAAGGCCTCGGTGTGTACTAGAACTTGTGGCTTCCCCTTTTACCAGAGGAACCTGCTGTGAAGACTTAGGCTACCCCACAGGGGATATTCTTATACCCATGTGTACTGCTGGTAATCCTTTCTGGTGCAGATATGACCTACTAGTTAGATTTCACTGTCTCCCCATCTCTTCAGCTGTATTACACTTCCAGTCTGCCAAGCTTTTTTCATGCACTCAGGCAGAGTACTGAGTGCTTTATCCCTCGCTAAAAGGTCTGCTGGCTTTTTAAATGCAGTAACCTGACATCTGTTCATCCTGCTATGAAACTGTTATCTGCAGTATTATCACTTACGCTGTCATCTGCATCTCTTCTTGGATCCCTTAATGTCTTTCTGCACGCTTCTGGAGTCATTTTAACGTATTCCGATATACACTGTTTAATTTTGTAAGAAGAATACCTTATACAGACATATTAGACAAGACAGTGTGATTGTGAATTTTTATTTACTATTTTAGAAAAACAATTAATTGATGAGAGCGGGGGTGATTGGTAGAATAGGTTGGAGATGAGGCAATACTATTGGGAGTTAAAGACCAATGCAACCAATCTCCAACCCCGGATTAAACAATGTTGTCAGTAGTTCAAGTGTTTTGAAACACAGAGCATCATGTCTATGAAAGGAAATTAATTAATTGTTTATTCTGACATGTATTTATTATGAAAGTGAACTGCTCTGTATTGTACAATTAGCATCTGAAGATAACCCAGTGTGTTATGTAAATTAATTCAAATGTTTTATTGTATATTTCTTTACTATGTTTTTCTTCAGTGATATAATGCCTCTTACTATATTGTACTGTGAAGCTTTATCTGCATTAGCTTAACTGTTTTATTGTAAAATTTTCACTGTATTTATCTTCTATTTGGTAAATTTTCTTGCTTAATTGAACTGTTGGAGCTTTTCTCCCTGGGCCTCCACTGAAAAAGGGCTTTTGCTCAGATGGACTATCCCGGTTAACAAATGTCAAATAAATAAATAAATAAATTAGTTAGCATTTGCACACTTTGTTTTGTTAGAAGACCATTTCTTAAAACAATTGACATTCTTTGTAATATGGTTGCTATAAAAGACTGGTCAGAATTCATTCACATTATAATAAAGTCTTAGTGATGAAAGAGCTCAACATGATGATTCTTACTGAGTGGTTTTACAATAAACAATTTTATGAGTAGTCCTGGTGGTCACATTTTAGTGTTTCTGTTTCTGGATTGTTTAACATTGTCATAATTCAAACAGTGTACCTCAAACTTTTTGATATTGCATGCATTGCCATGAGCAAAGAAATTGAAAAGCTTACCCACTGGCCCTGGTCAGCTTGGTTTTGATTGCACACCATTTCAAAAGCCTGAATGAAACCTTATAGTCATTTCCTTTTTTTAAATTGAGGAAATCATTTGTGCTAACGTTAGTATCTAGGGTTTAGCTTTCCCCCCTTTCAAGTACTAATTTCATACCTCTCAGCTGTCCCTAGTTCTGCAGAATATCCCTAATTTTTGCCTCATATTTTTGCCCTGTGCTTGCAAAATGTTAGATTTTCAGGTAAATCAATGAAGATTACAGTCAGTTAGTAATGCCAGTATTAAAGTTTCATGCTTTTTACTGTTCAGAAAATATATGTTGATACAAAGCCACTTGTTCTATTGATGTTTTAAGTGAATTATATAATATTAAAAAAATATGCCTGACTGTGGGCCTTTGTCCTACCATGCATTTGGCTTTCTCCAGAATTCTTGAGCAAAGAAGTTGAGGGATATGTTGGTGATGCTTCTCTCTTCCTCTATGCCTCCAAATGCTTCATTCTTTCAGTAGCCTCAGGCTCCAGATGTTTCATTTCTAGCTCAAGTCTTTTTAATACCTTGGCCTCAAGGTCATCAGAGGATCAGTTTGACTTTGCTTATTCAATGTGCTGCACATCCACACCAAATAGGCTGTCTCCCAAATTAGTGGGCCGCATTCCTTCTGCACACTGGGCTGCTAACATGACATCCTTGGGTATACCCGTAATAAAAGAAGGATCTTACAGTGCCTCTAATGGAAAAAAAAATTATAGGGAGTTTAACAGTGAGTTCCCCAGTGAGTAGGAGCCACATGTTTTTATATTCAATGCTATTCTTAGTACTAAGAAAGAACTAGGCTTGCAGACCCATCCTAGGCCTACCAAAGGTAAACATATTCTAAAGAGTCTGAAGGTCCAAAATGTTGGACATTCAAGCCTTGTTGCCCATCCTGGTTCCAGGCACTGATGGTGACTGTAGATTTAAAAGATGCTTACCCATTTATAAACATTCACATACATTACAGATGCTTCCTTGGGTTTAAAGCAGGCAGAGGTCGACATTTTACAGTTTACTTCCTTACCATTTATTTTAGCTACTGCACTCAAGTGTATTTACTAAATGATTGTCACCAGTAACACCCCATAGCAGGACCAAAGGTATTCACTTATAATCATATCTGGATGACTGTATCATTCAGGCTGAGTCCCAGGATGAGTATCAGAGGCATTGTTCTACAATTTGGAATGTTTTCAGATTTCACTTACAACCTAGTGAAGCCCACCTGATTCCAGCAAGGTAAATGGTGTTCATAGCATCATTACTAGATACTCTGAAGTAGAAAATGTTTCTTCTGCAGAAGAAAATAGAATTTATTTCTGGTGTTTTCATGAATATGGTACTAAAGGGTTCAATATCAACTGAAGAAATTATCTGAATTCTGGGCTGCATGACTGCATGGCATCTGTCATTCTATTTGCACCCTTATCAAGGCCACATATGAAGAGGCTGCATTGGTTCCAGGGGAACACATGGCAGCAACCTAAACAGTAATGGAAATTTATATTCTAATTCTACCTTACTTAAGGCTGGGATTGGAATATTGAGCTGCTCAACTGCTGAGCAATCAAAGGGATGCATTTCAAATAACCATTTCTAAGCCAAGCTTTATCTACAGACACTAAGACATATCTAAGCCAGTGCACAGAAGGTTAATAACAGATTACAGGGAAGCAAAATAGTTACTATACAAAACTAACTGGAGTGAGGTGTTCAGTGGAAAAACTGCAGATGGAATGTGGAAAGTTTTGAAAGAGAAATTGTTTGAGTGCAAAAAGTAAAAAAAAAAAGTTTAACATCAGGATCTAGGCACGCAACATCAGGGGAGGCATATTTCCATAAGAACAAGATACCTGATTAAAGTGAGAGACAAAAAATATAAGAAATGGAAGAGAGGTTGAACTACTACTTTGAAAACTGAAATAAACAAGCTGGACAAACATATTAAGCATAGTATTAGACAAGATCAAGAAAAATTTGAAGAAAATTTATATAAAGATATTGAGCATAATAGGAAACTTTTTTATAGATACATAAGATGTGAAAGGAGTAAAGATACACAAATTGATAAACTGTATGCAGATTCTAAAATTTATTCTCAGACATAACAGATTATAGATATATTTACAAAATTGTATGCAAAATAGTGTGGCTCCACAAAAGGGGTGGTAAGTTGTCCTAGTGACATCCAGGTAAACCCAGATACTGGAATCAAATTAGATTATATTGAAAAAGAACTGTGCAAACTGGATCCAAACAAAGCACAGGGAGGAGACAGAATAAGTAACAATGACCTGAGAACACTTAAGCAAGAACTTACACTGCCATTACATCTATTATTCACTAGGTCATATAAATATGTGGAGATTCCTCAAGATTGGAGACTTGCACTTATCAAACCTGTCTTTAAGGGAAAGGGGAGTAGGACAAACCCAGAATCATACTGACCCATAAGTCTACTTTCATGTGGTGGAAAAATAATGAAGAAAGTAATATTGGATAAGTTATTGTCAGAACTGGATAGGTTGGGACTTGAAACCATATATCAGCATGCATATGTTGAAAATAGATCTATTACCACCTGTAACATGATGTTCTACAACAATATAACAGCAGCTATGAATGAACAATTGTGCTGTGATGTGATTTATATAGATTTAACTTCAGCATTTAACAGGGTCATGCACAAAACACTGATCAATAAATTAGTACAACTAGGTATTTATGTACTGTTGATAAGATGGATAGCTGAATGACTTACAAATAGGACATGGCAAGTATCACACACCAACTGGACAGGTGAAATCCTTGGTTACGGTCAAGGTGTCCCACAGGGCTCTGTACTAGGCCCTTACTTGTTTAGATTGCATCTTTCAGACCTTACTTTTTCATCTGAGGTGTTCTACAGTCTCTATGCTGACGACCTGAAATTGGGTAAACTGATTACAAGTGTTACAGATAAGGCATGTCTGCAAAATAATTTGACTAAATTGACCATTAGGGCACTGGAGAATAATATGTTGATAAATACATCAAAAACTAAGCATATGAGATTTGGGAGACATAAACTGAAAGGTGAATATTTAATACAGCAAACAGTGATTGAAACTGTAGAGTCATTTAAGGATCTGGGTCTATAGGTAGATTCACCTATGATTTTTTTCTAATCATATCAACCAATTGGCTATTACCACCTGTAACATGATGTTCTACAACAATATAATAACAGCTATGAATGAAAAAATTGTGCTGTGATGTGATTTATATAGATTTAACTTCAGCATTTAACAGGGTCATGCACAAAACACTGATCAATAAATTAGTACAACTAGGTATTTATGTACTGTTGATAAGATGGATAGCTGAATGACTTACAAATAGGACATGGCAAATATCACACACCAACTGGACAGGTGAAATCCTTGGTTACAGTCAAGGTGTCCCACAGGGCTCTGTACTAGGCCCTTACTTGTTTAGATTGCATATTTCAGACCTTACTTTTTCATCTGAGGTGTTCTACAGTCTCTATGCTGACGACCTGAAATTGGGTAAACTGATTACAAGTGTTACAGATAAGGCATGTCTGCAAAATAATTTGACTAAATTGACGATTTGGGCACTGGAGAATAATATGTTGATAAATACATCAAAAACTAAGCATATGAGATTTGGGAGACATAAACTGAAAGGTGAATATTTAATACAGCAAACAGTGATTGAAACTGTAGAGTCATTTAAGGATCTGGGTATAATGGTAGATTCAGCTATGAATTTTTTCTAATCATATCAACCAATTGGATAATGATAGTTATAGAACTCTAGGTTGTATAAAAAGATTTATAAAGTCTAGGAAATCAAACATAATGAAGCTATTGTTTGTTAGTTACATTAGACCAAATTTGAGTATGAAATAACAATATGGAAACCCTATAGGAAAACAAGCATGAATAAACTGGAAAGAGTTCAGTGGAAATATACCAACGGCATCAATGGATGTGAAAATCTAATTTATTATGGAAGACTAAAATATCTGAACTTGTACAGTGTATCTTATAGATATTTAAGAGGAGATCTTATTCAGGTATAGAGGGTATTTAGGGACAACTTCCTATGGGAATGTTTAGAGTTATCAAAAAGTACTAGAAAATTATCAGATAACCTATGTAGAAGATTCTATAGGAATGAGAAGTGTACTAATTGGTTCTCTGACAGAGTAGCTAATGCTTGGAACAGACTACCAAATTACATTATAGCAAGTACTAGTTTAGATATTTTTAAGAACAGCCTGGACATTTATTATGGAAACAGGTGTTTTGGTATATTGGCAAGCTAGAAGGGCATTAATGCCCATGCTTGAAACATTTGTATGTATGTATGTACATATGTATATGTATGTACCTTAGTTATGGAGAAGGGGTTGCACTATCTGTAGATCTCAGAATTCAGGGCATCTGGAACCGCAGATAAAAAGGAGGCATATGACCCAAAGGAAATGACGTTTATAATTCTGATCTTCAAAGCTTTCAAACAGATTTGGAAACCAGAAGTTCTACACTAGATTACAGACAATACAAAACAAATGTGGTACTTAAATCTTATCTAAACAATCCTGTAATTTTTGTGATTGACTGTGCAGTAGCTTGGTAAGATAAGTTTTTATTTGAAATTATATTTTATTTTTACCACTATTTTTCACTGTTTGTAGGAAGGAAGGAAGGGATATATTGTAGACAAGCAGATTTACTTTGATTTATATTTAGTTGTTTTACCTCTAATTTTCACTGTTATTTGTTAGAAAGGGATAGGCTTTAGACAGGAAAACTCTAGATATCTCAAGGGGCTAGTCAGTTATAACTTGACACAGACTGCAGAGAGGACAATCCAGAACTTATTTAAACAATCCTGTCTTGGTTTATGATTTATTGATCTTTACTGTTAAAAAGAGGTGTGTCTGTGAGTGATAGTGAACAGAACCTACTGCACACATTCACACATAATGTAAAGGAATTCCAGCTTTTGTGTGACTTTCACAACTTGTATGGTCAGAGCAACTTTGCAGTACTTAATTTAATATTTAGTTTTATATTGTCTGTGTGATTTTTCTCATAGAAATTGATTTAAATTCTCTTTAAATTACGTGGTAACTGATTTTGTTATTCTCTTTTAGAATTTTTTATTAATTTGCAGCTGAATATGGAGTTTTTAAATGAGTATGCCTTTAATGATTTGCTAAAGTGCAAATGTCTTGTACAGTGTAATAAATGCTATATATTTAAAGGTAACACCTGATAACACTGAAGACTTGTGTTCCTCATGTCAAAAGGGGCATGATTTGCTGACCATTATTAGTAGTAAATCTACCCTTACTGATGACGATTGCACTTGTGAAATTGGCACGCTTTGGAGAACTGTTGTTACATACATTAATGACTGGCCTGATGAGATAAATAATGTTAGCAAAGAGCAAATAGAACACATTTTAGGAAAGGACGTGTCTATTTTCTGAAAATTTGAAGGGACCCCCAATCTAAAGTAAGCTGTATGCTTGAATGCTCAGAGAAAGGGCAAAGGAGAATTTTGATCAATATTAGAGATGCCATTGTGAGAGATGAAAAAGTTTATAATCTAATCAACTACGATTTCCACTAGATTTGGGACAGACAGGAAGAAAGCAACAGGAAATAAGGGCATCCAGCAAAGAGGTGGATGGATTGTGTGAGAGAAGACCTACGACAGTCAGAAAGGTATATGCTGGGGATATGGATAGAGACTTCTTCAAGAGTCTTGCAAAGTAAGTTGTACTACTTTATGGTGCAAAATCCTGGGCAATCAAGGCACAGCAGTTGAGAAAGCTAGAGGTAATGGAGATGAAGTGCCTGAGATGGGTGGTAGGATGCACACTGTGGGACAGACAAAAAAAATAAGGACATATGAGCAGAAACTAAAGTAGCCTCAGTAGCAGACAAGGTCAAAGAAAACAAATTACAGTGGTTTGGGCACATGTGTAGAGAAGCAGAAGACAATCTGGTGAAGAAGATTTGGGACAGATAGGAAGAAAACAAGAGGAAATAAGGGTATCCAGCAAAGAGGTGGATGGATTGTGTGAGAGAAGACCTGCGACAGTCAGGCATGAGTGTCAAAGAAGGCATGAAAGTGGCATTGAACAGAGAGAGATAGAGACAGTTGACACAGCACCCTGACCCCATGTAGAGAATGGGAAAGAGGGCTGATGATGATGATGATGATGAAGAAATGTTAAAGGAGTCCAATAACATTATTTGAGTAAGTTGTTGAAAGAATCTGTATTAAAATACAATAAAATATCCTTTAGAACAAGTTCAGTTGAGTGTAAGATTTTTTGTTATGATTTGATGACCATAGATGACAATGGTGGGGGGATGATGATCACTGAAAGAGTTTGTTAAGATTCCTCATGTAAGTACGTCTGAGGTTTGTGAAGTTACAATTCAATCAATGTTACTTTCCTTATCAATATATTTATCTATTCTTTTAGTGTCTGTTATGATTTGTGTAAATCCAAAAAGGCTGATGTGTGGAATATTATGTGGGTACAATCTGGGGTACACAAGTCAATGTACGAAACATAAAACCAAACAGGAAAGCTAAGCTACAGTCAGATCCTGAAAGAAACAAAATCCAAAGATTTCTCAAATAGAATCACAGTCATGCTTTAATAAATGTACAGGTTAGCGCTTTCACAATGAAACTCATTGCTTCATCAGACCATAAAATGTTACATAATAGTCACATATTTAAAATCACAATCATCCAATCATAAGCAACTAATAAAAATCAACCAATCAGCTTTTGACAAACAAAAACAAGGTTGAATTGATAAATAAAATTATCAGCGTAACTCTCTCAACTTTAAAAATGGTTTAAGTGAAACTCTGTTATTCAGCCCACTGCTTTTATTGGCACATAATATGACAATCCATTTAGCTTCTCTAGATTCAGTAAGCATTCTTATATCCCCCATGCATTTACTCTCAGACAATACTTGCACTGCCTTGAATTTAAAAGTGCGATTAGTACCTCTGTCTTTAACGTGTTTGGCAAGTGCATACATTTATTAAAGATCCTGATCTGATATGTGTTCCCTAATATGTAACCAAATTTCCTACCAGTTTTGCCAATGTAAAATGCCCTACATAAAATAAACAAGATGTATCATACCACAATCTGCTATAAGTTTAAAATGATATACAAACCCCATATCAGGATGTGTAAATTCAGCAGCTGAAATGATAAAAGGGCAATAACTCCATTGGGAACATGTTCTGGTACTAATGAATGAAGTTGTCTCATTTGTATCATTTGTACACATTCCCTTTGGATAACATAACATACGTCGGATGTTGTTTTTATTTTTAAACCAAAACTTAGGAGCATCACCTACTATTCTCCTTATAGTGGGTTCAGCTGTTAGGACTGACCAATGTTTTCTGATAATATTTATAATTCCTTTACAAATACTAGTAAAATGTAATGGAACACCTATACTGGTATTCCTACTTGATTCACTGGATCTATTGGTGATACTGTTCTCAGAAAAATAAGGTTTGGCCACGCTCCCTCTCAAAGAAGTGACTTTGTCTAAACAAGTCATTACTTCCCTGTCACCATAACCTCTGTCTTTAAATTTCATACTCAAATTTATTATTTTCTGTTTAAAATCATCATCAGTCACATGGAGTCTAGATGTTCACATGCCTTGGCCTATAACTGTATTCTGAAAAATATGGCCCCGATGCATGCTCCTGCTATGGAGGTATGTGTTTCTGTGACAGGGTTTGCGATAGATTCCAGTATTAATTCTTTCAGATAAATCTCTAGTAATAGTTATATCCAAAAAGTCTATCCTATCATGTGACCAAGAGCTAGTAAGTTTCAAAAATGAAAGGGAGTTATTACTATAACCAGAGAATTCTTGTAGCTCACATATACTCCCACTCCACACTAAAAACAAATCATCAATAAATCATCAATAGAATAGTAGGTTAGTCTTGAATCTATCACACTTGATGACCATTTCATCTTCCCACCAAGCCATAACAATGTTGTTGTAGCTATTGGCACTGGATGTGCCCAGAGCCATACCATCATTTTGTCAATAATAGCAATCATCAAATAAAAATACATCATACGTATTTTGTATTACATACACAGATGAGGAGCCTGAGGAATAACCTGTATCCATGGATGATCCTGGCAGATGTAGGCATGCACAACATGTTGTGGCCCTGGCTAAGAAGCAGAGGACAGCCCACAGACTCAAGAAGCTAAGTACATACAGAGTAATAGTGATGCATGTAAAATTATCAGCCATTACTTACCCATGAAATGATTGTATTCTTTGAGCATCAGACAGGATCAACCCTAGAAGACACAACTTGTAGCTGCAGCACTAATCAAGGTAAAAGATGAACATGTAAAGAACAGATAGAAATGACTACCTTCATATGTAAGCAATGTGCATCACCAAGATAAGACATGGCTCAAAAGTATACGAATGTCAGCAGTACGTTATGAGTGATAGATGCAACATTTATTAATTTGCCTAGCACTATGCATCATGCATTAAAATTGACCAACGCAGACATCCCAGCAGTGACCAGGATGATCTTATCATCATTAGCACTATTTAGTATCTAGTAGAACTGCATTGCTAAAATGCAATACAAATACAAAGAGGTTCAACAACTACATAATACTCATGTTTGAATTTGGTCATGAAAAAATTTAAAAATACCCTACAGTACATTTGATTAAAGCAATCATATGAGTAAGCAAGTAATAGCTATCCACTCTGTATATTAGGCATAGGCAACCCTAAGTCACAAAGAAATATGCAAGGGACAGGGCACAGTCATCACTTGCATGGGGTGGGGGAGTTACAGAAAGGCAAGCCTGGTACCCAAGAAGTTGAGTGTATAAGAAATCATATTCACAGCAAGTAGCCATTTTCAGAGCCAGTAGCAACAGCTGTAAATCTTTCAATAGTAATGTTTATATGCATATATGTGTGAGAGGTGGTATGGCCAAGATGAGTTGTACCACATGTGGGTCTGCAGCAGCGCTTATGCTAGTAGCATGCCCAGGCATCCTGGACAGGTGTGAGTCGTGTATGGTAGAGAATACAGTTCGATGTCATATCCACAGAGAAATGTTTCTATAAAGACATGTGACATTAGCGGATGATACGGTTTACCTTCATAATGGCGAAACACAGTGGTGCGATTGCTCATATGAGCAAATCATAACCACAAAACTAACAACAGCGACAGTTGTAAATGTTCGAAAATCAGCAAATCAAAAATCCAATTAGCTGATTTTCGAACATTAATGTAAAAAAAAATAATTAAAGTGCAATGCAGGGGGCAAGCCCCCCTGCACCCCCCCATGTGGGGGGGCTGCATCCCCCACCTCCCCCATTTTATTATTCTAACTCTGAGATCGCACTACAGTGGAGAAAAGAACCATTTTTCGATCCCCATTTATTATTCTAACTCTGAGATTGCACTACAGTGGAGAAAAGAACCATTTTTTGATCCCCACTATAGTGCAATCTGCCCCAGTATGTCGAATGTGCAATGAGCAAATCTCAATGTGCATTCGCTCATTGAACATTCAAACCTTTTTCCTTTCGGCATTTGCAAACTTTGCAAACTGCCTTTCAGGAAACTGCTGTTTGCCCTTGTGCAATACACACATGTAAAGGTAAACCGGATGATAATTCACACTAAAACTGCTATACCTCCCATAACAACAGAAATAGAAAAACGTCAGACATCATGCACCGTTATCTAAAATATAAGCCATCACAACTGTTTAAATGATTTATTTGTAAAGAAATATCACATACCTGGGCAGAATTTGCATGAAAGTCTGAAAAAAGTAATGCAATTGCAGTAGTCAAACAGCAGTAGCTCAAGTTGGTGAATCCATCCACTCTCATCTACTATAATACAAGTGGCTTAGCATCAAGTTGTGCTTATATGGTACAGATTTTTAACCCCTCCTGACACTGTGAATATGTAAATCGGGTGTCAACTCATTATCATTTATGAATCACACAATCTGCTGAAAGTCCTGGGCAGGTTTACATGGTGGGTGGATCTACACGATGCCATGCATAAGCACTAGCAGTACAATAATTAGTTTTGAGAAGTGGGGCTTGCTAAGTGCTTGCAAATGTGACTCTTTGGCAGTAGTACATTAGTAATTGAGTGTTTAACACTCATGACACTTTGATCTACATTAGGGAGTCAGGGAGGATAAACTTACAAAACAAATACGAGATGACTTTGACTTACTTAGAAGAGGAAAACATTATAACACATTTCTGAATATATGCTTAAGAGATTACCATGCCAATGAGTACAAAGTATGTATAAGTTATGTGAAGTATATGAATAAAATATATAAACAAGTCATATCTAAATACATGCAAAGCATAATGTCATCATTTTACAAATGTATCAAAGACAGTTAAGAACACACTCTTGTATTGCATACATTTGTCTTTATTGTGACATGGTTTGTTAGGTTAACTGTTTCAAATATCAATATTCTGCAGACATCAACTATAAAATGACAAAGGACAACTTTGATAACATGGCTATATTGTTCCAGAAATGAAAAGTTTCAGAATGTCAAAGTATGAGTATATGTGCTGTACTTTCTCTGCCTCATAAACCCCTCTCTGTGCATGGTATGTATTGTTAATCTTCTCAAGGATTCGTGGTAATGCCATGGTTTCATGGTTCAAACCTAGAGAGAGTGATGAATGTGTTTAAATTAGGGATCCTTAATGACCACATTTTAGCAGTATAAGCATCGAGTTGGGTACATGTCACACACCCATTGTCCTTTTTTCTCTCTTTTGGCTTACTCCTTTGCACAAAGCTGGCATTGAGCCTCAGTGACTGTTAGTGGTCACTAGCAGCAAACAATGATTCACTTTACAAGGTAAAAACTCAACATTCTGGACAGTACTGAGTGAAGAAAATGCAACTATCAGTTGTTTTTCTCAGTGGCTCAATGTGTTACTTCAGTAAGTTTGGAGAAACAGTGCAGGTAATGCAGGGTTAAAATCCAAATATAGATTGTTTTACTAAGGGGATCAGAAAGACATTTGTCACATACTTTTTATTATGAATTGCACAAGCAATTCTATGTAATGAATGGTAAATGTTACCTATAATCTTTATGAATTTGTAAGTGTAATACTGCTCATATTTAATTGAAATAGCAGTTTAATATATATAATGCTAAAAATGCTTAGTAGTGATTGGTAAAAAGACAGCTGTTATATAGCTTTCTCTGTGGCTGAGCATGTTAATGCACTAACATGTATAGTAGTAACGATAATGTGGGTTCCTATTACCTTATCAAAATTATAAAACTTCGAACACCACAAGATCGAACTTGTGTGTTTGAAGTTTTATCATTTCGAACACACACAAAAAAAAGAAACAACGGACAAAAAGTAACTGTCGTAAGCAGGGGGGAAAGCCCCCCTGCACCCCCCCACACACCCCGCTCTTTAAATATACCAACTCTGAGACTGCACTACAGTGCAGAAAGAGAATATTTCGGAGTTGGTATATTTAAGGAGCGGGGGGTGTGGAGGGTGCAGCCCCCCACGGTGGGGGGTGCAGGGGGGCTTACTCCCCTGCTTACAACAGTTTAGACACACTATTTTTTTGTTTGTTTTTTGAATTTGAATTGCTGAAACTTCAAACATTTCTGTTCAATGTTTTCAGGTTTGAAGTTTCAGCAATTTGATAAGGTAATAGGAATCCAATAACATAGGGTTTGATTTCAGCTTTTGATAATTTGAATATACAACTCACAGTGACACTAATGTTTTGTTGTTGGAAACTGAACTATTCTTAGTAGTAATGAGATCTGAAATGCATGATGTAAAAAAATAGCATTTACTTAAGTGTAAGAAAAATAAATCAGTAACATGATGAATGTGGAAATATTTATAATATTCTGAATTAATTATTCATCTCCCAAGTAGTAATCATGGCAGTGATATAAACACCCCTGATTTATGTCATTATATTGATCCATCAGTAGCCAGTACAATACCATGCATTGGCCAGCCAATGCAGTTATTCATGATGCTTCTTATTCTTCTTTTTCTTGTTCTGTAGAGCTGCTGAGGAAATTGCTAGGAACGAGGAAGCACATCAGGAAGGATTGTCATACATTAGAGAATCATGTGGTATGTATGGATCAGGTATGTAGCAATCAACATCATAGTGCCTCTGTAATGTTATTAATCTTACCAAATTTCAGGGCATTAGTCCATATGAGCTTGAGACTCACAAAACTAAGTAGGCATACTTAACTTTATATCAAGCATGCATGCCGGCTCCAACAGCTCTTTATCATTGCATTAGGCAATAAATAAATCAAGTTAGTAGTATGTGGGTTCAATTCCAAACAGCAACAATTAACTTTCATTACAGGATAGTATGTAAATATTATTTACTGCAATAATAAATGACATCAAGCATTCCCTTTCTGTAACTGGATTTATTAACTTGGAATGCAAATATTCAGTATGCCATAGTCACCTAACTGTTTCCATATTATTTATCATAGCACAGAGACTGATGTATTTTATGACACATTAATGCCTTCTCATCATATCTGGATGTGGCAAAGGTTAACATAGTTATGTGTTATATTTGCTTATATATTGAAATATTAATCTGAGATGGCATTGATGTTATCTGTGTTTTCTCTCCCTCAAACGTATCTCTCTTTTTTTATTCTATGTGGAAATATTGCTGCTGCAAAATAGTTGACCATCAGCACAGGGGGCTAGGACAACCACTAGCGTTCAGCCCACCATACCTCCTCAGGTGGCTGCAGAGTCACCACCACAGGCAGCACAGACACACAGCACATCTGGGTCACAACTGTCAGGATTGCCTGCACAACTTCTGCCTTACCTGTTCCACCTGCGTCAGGTAGCTCTACCCCAGCTGTTGGTGCAGTGATACCCTTTAGGAGTAGTACTGGAAGTAGCAATTTTGTCACTCACTAGAAGCCAACAAGGCTGGGAAGAACATCATGGAGAGGGGCCTCATGAATCAGCAAGTAGAAAAGGTCCTGAATAAATTTGCAAATCAATGACCCATCCAGCAGTGATCCATTGATCTGTGACAGGAGACAGTGGTGACAGTTCTAAGGGTTAGGAATAAATTCTCACTGTGCTCAAGCTGAACACTGATGCACCTCTGATGTCCCCTACCTATTCCCAGTCATGGTGTCCTCCAACCTTCTGTGCCAATCACAATCCCTGTCTGTCTTGTATGTCCTGTATGCCTGTACCTACTACCTAACCTACCCAACCTACCTTACTCTCCTATTCATAATAACTGTCCCCAACAGTCCTCTCTCTAAAACAAGGGCACCTGTCCCAAATTATGAACCATAGATAGCTCTCCACTTTGCCTATGTGTCTGTTTGATGCACTTGATTTGGTCAGTTGGCCATACAATGTTATTCACTTGTTGTCATCCACTCCTGATGTGGTGACTATCCAAATACATCAGATACTTTTTACAAGTATGCATGCATGTTTAGAAGAAGTGGATAGCAATGTTGGTCTCCCACCATCCTGCATATTCCTTTATTCTTCCTCCTGTGTCCTATGTTTTCCTTGTCCTGCATTTTCACTATTGTCATATCAACCCCTTTTTCCACATGTTTAATCTGGTCAAAACAGAATCATACACAATAAACATGCCTATAAATAGCCAATAAAATGTCTTCAATTTTATCCTCAGCATTCATTGCATACCAATGCTGAGTGACAGTAAATGGCATTTCAGAGCCTATGTTAAAAACTGTTGAGTTTTTGCCATGATCACTCTAATATGCTTATCTTCCCACAAATGTGCTTAGTCCTGCTGCATGAAATACAGAATGCACTATTGTGGGACAGTTACTCTTGCATATTTATTAGGCTGCTGGATGTAATGTAAACTTTGAGATGTTACACTTATCATTACTGTGGAAAAGCCTGATGCCTACATTCTCCCTTGCTTCAATGTTTTGTCACTATCCTTTCAAATGTGTTCTTTTAAGTTTTTAAAGTATGAGTTCTTTTGTGGTTCACTTGGCTAATGCTAGGGTCTGTGGACTGTTTTTTGCATGGTGTCACAATTTCAAATTCCGAAGTATGTCAAACATTAGTTAATTTTTTTTTATATTTATAGTTTGTTTGTAACTGCTGGCCATATATGTTATTAAGCCATCATTATCCTGCTTATGTCTTCATCATGTTTCAATGGTAGCGCAGTGGTGCAGTGATTAACATTGTCACTTCACAGCAAGAGGTTCTCTGGTTCAATGCTTGTCTGGGATGCCATCTGTACAGAGTCTGCTTGTCCTCCTTGCTTTTGGGTGGATTTCCTCCTAGTGGTCCAGTTTCCTCCCACATTCCAAAGATGTGCATCTGAAGAGTTTCTCCCTGGTCCTCCCCTAGAAATGGGCTCTGTCTCAGTCAGACATTTCTGGTAAACAAATGTCAAATAAATAAAATAAATTCTACCATTGCTTGCTCCATATTGGAAACACTTCCTTTTACAGAGCATGACAGAAATAGTATGATGACAAACCTTAGATTAAAACACTGCAATTTGGACAGAAATGACCCATAACAAAACCCTTTCTATATCTCTATCCCTGTCTCCCAATCTCTGTCTGTCTGTCTCTCTTGTTCTCCCTCCTTTCTCTCTCATCATTCATTGTCCTCAGTATTTGCGCAATGCTTGGCACTGAGAAGCAATAGTAACTGATGTTAAGTGGCAGTTCAGATCTTAAGGCAAAACTGATGAATTTTTGCCTTTGGCCATATTAGTCTGCTGTCCCTCATGCTACTCTGCATATCCTTGCTTCACTATGGAAAGACAGGCTGATAGCATTATGAGGAGACAGTTCTTATCATATGGTCAGAGTTGATTGTACAGCATCTAAGATGTTGCAAATGTAACTACTGTTATAAAGAATGCTACACTCAAACTTCCTGGCTTCATGGTGATTCCATATTCCAGGATTCCACCAGCATTGGCATGCTTGGTCCCTTATGTGTTTCATAATCTGACCCAAAATGCTCATACCTTCCCAGAAGTAATTACACAACATTTGGAACAATCAAGGCTTTATATATTAATAAGCATAGTACACTAGGCACATGTTGCTGCTGCATACATAAAGTGATATAATGAAATAATTTTTATTTTCATATATTTTCCAAAGTCTTTTAATTATAACACATAGATGTATGTTATCATGTAATGTACAGCAATAGTGTAGTGGGCAAAGCATTAGTCTTATGAGCAGCCATTCCAGGTTCGAGTCCCACTCCAGTGCAATCCATTTTACAGGGTATGAGGTTGGCTTAATGGTTAAGGTGTTTACCTTACAGACAAGAGGTACAAGGTTTGATTCTTGCTTGGGATAATTGATTAGACTTAAAATGGCCCACAAGGGCAGTTAGTCTAGTATGAATCTATGAACCTCTGAACATAGAATACTCATTGCTGTCACACAAACGCATGCAATTGCATAAACAAGTAGGACAAGATGCCTCAAATACATGGACAGTCACTAGAAATGAGGGCTTTCTGAAGTATTCACCTGTATTATCCATATAATGAGTACTGTACTGTAGTTATCAAGACAAATGGGTAAATCATACCACAAAAAACATTAACATAATCTGCATCCTTTCTGAACTATTTCAGAATCTAAACTGTTTGCATGTCCACACTTTATTTGCACAAAGATTGGCATGTTGCATCACATACTTCTCTTGTAGTGCTTTTAGTTGATACAATGAACTCTAGATTGTGTAATTAGATAAGTACAATATAGCAGTGACTGATTAGCGTGTGTGTGTGTGTGTGTGTGTGTGTGTGTGTGTGTGTGTGTGTGTGTGTGTGTGTGTGTGTGTGTGTGTGTGTGTGTTTGGACCTGTAGTGCTAAGCTGGAGAAGCATTTAAAGCAGGAGAGGCCTGCCTCAGTTTCTTCCAGTTTATGTCTAATATTATCTCTGTAACACACTGATGAGATAATCCTTTCAAAAATGCACTATGTTACTGCTGTAATCAAACTTCTCCTGTGGTGCTTATGGTTCATAGTATATAGTCTAGATTATGTAATTAAATAGCTAGATGGTTTAAATCCAACAGTGTGGAACTGGTCTAAGTGAATGTCTATATGTTGTGTAGGACAGGCTTCACCCACACATCTGATGTTGGGTGGGAGGTTGGCATAATGGTTAAGGTGTTTGCCTTATGGACACAAGGTCCAGAGTTTGATTCTCACATGGGGTAATTGCCTAGGCTTAAAATGGCCCACAACGGCAGTTAGCCTAGTACTAATCTATGAACCTATGACAGTTCCACTCAGGAGAATCATTTAAACCAGGATAGGATGCCCCCATAAATCTGTTGCATTTTTAGCCAAAATACCTGGGTTGCAACATGCTGATGAGGTCATCTTTTCAAATGTGCTCTATCTCAGACTTATATTAAGACTTCTCCTATAGTATTTATGGTTAATACTATTTTCTCTGGATTGTGTAGCTAGAAAAGTAGGTGATTTGAATGCAGCCATGACTGACTACTCTGAGTGGGTGTGTCTCTCTCATGCTAGGTATGAATGGTTTTACCCACAGATATGACGTGTAACTTTACAGTGGTAGTGGGCTCCCATATCTCTTTGGTCAAACCATTGGTGATGTCATCCTTTCACATGTGCACTCTTGGGCTTTTAAATTAACATCTAGTGTGGCACTTGCGATTCATGAAATGTCTTCTTGCTTGTGATCTTAGGTAGTCAGTTCAAACCCTAACATTATTCCACAGGCTCAGTTGTATCACTGTGTCTTTGTGAATGTGCATGTAGGTAAGAATAGTATCACCCACATATCTGATATGTACATGTATAGC
Organism: Protopterus annectens; assembly: GCF_019279795.1. Classification (NCBI taxonomy): domain Eukaryota; kingdom Metazoa; phylum Chordata; order Ceratodontiformes; family Protopteridae; genus Protopterus; species Protopterus annectens. Next base: position 1,410,925,246 of record NC_056744.1, read on the forward strand.
TGGACAATGATCTTTCACTGCCTTCTGTTCATTTTATCACAGGCAACTGCTTTGTTAAACACTGATGAGGCCATTTGCTGAAATGTGATTTACCTCAACCGTGTAATGTGCCTTCTCCTGTGGTGTCAGGAAATGATACAATGTTCTGTAGCCTGTGGGCATAGTAAGCCATAAGATGGAATCTGGCATTACCTTTGAATTTTGCATGGTTGTGCTTCTACAGCCACAGAGATGGCTGTATTATGCAATTCATGTGGTGGGGTACACCTACGGTCATGCAACACTTTTGGCAAAGAGACAAATCACACCACTCTTTCAGTCAGTTTAAAGGTACACATGTGCCTTTCAGCAGGAAAATGACGTAATGGCTTCAAATTGACCCTATCTCACAGCTGTCGCAAGACTTCTGTGGCATGCCCAGTCAAGACCATATCATGTAGCTAGATAGGCAGGAGTTTGAAACCCAAAGTGAATGAGTAATGAGTGTGCATCAGTATACTGCTAGTCATGATTCACTTCCACCACAGGTTTAATGTGTACAATTACAGTGGAAGAGAGCTCCTCCATTACCTTTAGCTCAAACAACTGCTTTGCACCATAATGATGATGTCACGCCTTCAAGTATTTTCTGTCTCACAGTTATGGCAATACTTCATCTGTGGTGTGTGCAGTTAATATACAGTTCTGTAGATTCTGGAATAACACAGACAGCTGTTCCTCTCTAGCGAAGGGTAATATAATGTGTATGCAGTGATGTGATACTTACAACATTGCATCGATTTCTTTCTATCCATTTTATTTCCTACAAAGCACTTTCAACACATGGAGGATTTTGTGCCAGTGAAATAGGTGTTCTGTGAGGCTTGAAGAGAGAGTTCTGCTGTAGTGCATGCAGTTAAAATTGACGTCTATAGCATTTGATAGGCAGTGGTTTGACCATGAGCATGAATATGCGCAAAACAAAATGGATGGGTAAGAGTGGCCTAGCCCACAAACAGGGATGGGTCAAATCATACTTCTGTAAACACTAACAATACTACATCCTTTTGATACAGGATAAATGAACATCAAAAGCCGTTGTTGCTTCGTACACTGAAGTGTATTTTTGTGACATCTTCTATTGCTGCCTCCTGCGGCAAACACAGTTACTACACAGCTCTGTAGATTGTGGAGTATGATCAGCAGGAGTTTGAATCTTGTAAAGTCTGTCTGTATGACATACAATTGTGGCTCACAGGAGTGGCATAGTAAGGGGGCCACTTTTTAAGGTCTCGCACTCCATGTTAGGAGAGTCATGACCATTACAATTGAATACTGATGCAATCCCTTCAAGTGTGTTTGTCATGACACAGCAGATATGCTTCTTTTTGTGTTGTCAGTGCTCCTCTTTCAGAGATTTAACCATGGCACGTGTTCTTGTCTGGTAAGATGTAACTGCTGAGTGTGTCAGTGAATGTTCAAAAGCACTATTGTTTTCCCCACAAATAATGATCTGTACTGCATGATTTCATGTAAACATTTATGTATACATTTCATTATTTTGTTCACACTACAAGGCTTTAAAGAAAATGAGGCCTTATTCGTATGTGTGCCATGTTGCAAAACCATCACAAAGTGTGAGCTGGCCTGCGTTATGATATTTTCTTCTGGTTATATGTTGGGTAGCTGACATTATTGTAGTCTTTACTATATTCCTTGTGAACCTGCCCAATATAATGATGTATTAGATGCTTGCCATTTAGCACAAAGCACTTTAAGTAATCAATGTCCTGAGACAGTTCTTGTCATTTGCTCTTCTTTGTCAAAAAGACATAGGATTAGTCTCTGGAATGTTGGCTGTGACTATAGTTCTTACAGTACAGCATATATCTGGTGTATTTGAAATATAAATTGTCAACAAGTCATTTACTAATATACATTAATATTTCATCTGGCCGTGATTTATGCAACTGTACTGTGATGGATACACTAGACAATCTCGATGTACTGAAATCTTGAATTTCAGTACGTCGAGACCGAATAGTTGAAAGTGCAGTTACTCGAAACTACACTATGCCGAATGCAGAAGTGTCGAATCTGCAAATGTCGAATCTGCTGTTATCATGGTGTCACGTTCGTTATGTGTGGTGCGGTTTGTGGATTTATCTGGGGTTTCAGGTAAGTGTTTGTGTTTGAGGATATTGGGTAGGGATTTTAGTGTGTATGTGTGTGTGCGGTGGTGTTTTTTGTGTGTTTGTGTGTTTAGTGCGACCTCATAGTTAGAATATATAGGTAGGGGAGTGTGGGGCATGCAGGGGGGCTTGCCCCCCTGCTCATAGGTAGGTTAGGTGTGTTTCTGTGTGTTGGTATGTTTGTTTAGTTAGGTAGGTGTATGTTTGTGTGATTATGTCTTAGTTTGTTTGTGTGTGAATGGTCGCGGTTGTGGTATTCATGATTGTGGGTTTTCGTGTATGTGGGTTTTCGACTATACATTCTCGAAATACTGAAATTCAACATTTCAGTACTCGAGATTGTATAGTGAATCCACTGTGATGTAGGTATTACTAATGTATTTAACAAGGCTTACTTCACAGTTAAATATCAGGTACAAAATGATGGTATACTGCATTCACATGTGTACTTTGTTACACTTTTTTACAAACATTTATGGTGTGTCTTTTGCAGTAGGAAGGACACACATGATATCATTGATTACAACATACATAGATACTTATAAGCCTGACATTTGATACATTTCCCCAGTAGCTAATGTATTAACATCATAATGCTAGCAAGTAATTTTGGTTTGCCTGAGTCTTGTCTGTGCTGCCTATTCATTTGTGTTACACACATAATACATCCTATGCATAGTGATATATATAATGACATTCATACACACACAACCAATTTTTCAGGGGACTAACTACATATGAGTTATATCTTGGTCTGTATGTATGTTCACATATGTCACATGGCCATAAGCCTCAATTTTGAATATACGTATCTCACATCAGCTATAGTTAGACACCTGTAAGTATGTATATTTGATCATTATTTTGTTGATATCCTAGGCAAAGTGATACTTGCTCAGGTGTCTATGATTCTTTTCAGTATTTCCATATTATCACAAGTGTGTGCCCTGTCATAATAACATGAGTTTTGTTTCCTTTATACACATAAGGCAATGAAATCCTAATAATTCTTTAATCTGCATGTATGTTCTAACATCAACCGTGTGGGTGTAATTTATTACCTTGCACAATATATATTACAATGACAGAGTAGTTCCATACACATGCAAACATAGGTGTAGCTAGTCATTCTCAATATAATCATGTGAGTACAACTTTTTCTGAGCATGATTCAGGAACTCTACAGTGGATAACGTACAGTTAGATTTTACAACTGCATAAACTATATTATAATTTACATTAATATACAACACATGCTTTGCAAACACGATTTTAAATTTAACAGCCTTTTTACAGTTACAAGTGACAACAAATGACAATAAAATTCTCTTTGTGAAGTGCATAGGGCAACAGCTTTGGAGTCATTTAAATTGTTTTACATGACAGGTGGGGACTACAGCATAATGTTGGTTACAACATACAACCTTCTGGATACAGAACTGATGTGCAATACCTGTAGTATATGCAATGTTCCCTAATGTATCTACTTTCCTTGTAAACTGCTATCTCAACTATAAACTTTAAATACATTTCAGATGTATCATATTTACTCTCCTTTGTCACACTGTAGCTGGGTCCCTCTCAGATCATTTGTCAGCATTTCCTTTTTATTTTGTGAATGTATCCCTAAGTGGACACGATTACTTGTATATTTAAAAATAAATGTAATTAATGTAGTTAGCACAGCAATCTATTTTTATCCAACTACACTTTCCTTGTTAAGTTTCTCCTGCTGATTAATTATGTAATTCAAGTTACCCTTGCCTTGAATTGTGCTGTACGAGCATACTCATTTACTGGGGGTTTGTGTATATACAATCTGTTGTTTATTTCGTGTGCTCAAGCCTCTGTGCACCTGTTCATAGCTGATAGCAGGTGTTCTGGCTATGAACAAGTGCTGCTGAACATGTAGGCTTACTTAGCAGCTTGCGCATTCAATGGACACTGCTGCTTGTCACGGTAACAAAAGCATACAGGCTTAGAGTGATGTGTACAAGTCTGTTAATGAATCCCTGGGAAAGTTTTTAAAGAAAGTGGAAGTTTCACCATTTTTGGGAAAAGTTTTAAAATAAGTGAAGGAAGAATGGATCTAATGTTTAATGAAAAAGGAGATAATAGATAAAGGCAAAGAAAAATAATGAAAATTGTAGAAAAGTTTGTGGAGAAAAACAATGAAAAGGAAATAGTATACAAAGTATGAATTGTAAAAAAAAATCTGAAAATGTTATGAATTCTCTAGAGAAGGAGATTACTATGAGAGAAATTGATGGGATAATAAAACAAGAATGGGAAGAATAATCATCAGTAATAAATGGATTCGGTTATGAATTTTATAAAGAGATGAAGGAAATGAGAAATGAATATTGTGTAAAACATTTAATGAATGCATGGAGAAAGAGACAGATGAGAGGATTTCTGATGGAGTAATTAAGTGTATATAAACAAAGATGAAAGAAAAGATATGAAACACTGAGAAATACAGAAAATAAAACCTTAAGGAAAATAATGCAAAAAGGATACAGAAGGTTTGGGATGAAGTTATAGGAGAAGGGGTTTTCAAAATCAAAGGGAGACATGGGAAAGAAATTTTAATAATAGTAAAAGAGGTAACAGATATGATTTAGAAAGAAAATAAGGAAGTAAGACTAGTGGTGTGATGTCGCAAATGCATTTGACAAGGTTAGTCATGAAAAAATATGGATGATTTGAGAAATGTGGGATAGGAAAAAAAAAATGAATGTTATAAAAAAGATGCCAAGAAAGTTATGATAAATGGATGGATGGGTAGAAAAGAGAAAACACAGCAGAGGAGTTAAGCAAGGGTATCCATTAAGTATGTGTGTGGTTGTACTGAAAATTAATGCAGTAATTAGTACATGTATGTTTGAAATGAAAGAAAGCTAAATGGGGGATGGAAAATGAGTTATAGTTCCAATTTGTCTGTCACACGCAGAATATTTAGTGAATGTGACTAAAAGGACATGCATAAGTGGCATGGTGGTACCAATGGATGAATTATTAAAGAAAGCTGGGTTGCACTTAAATAAGGCAAAGAATAAAAATAAAAGAATGTTATTGTGTTTTCTGTGTATATTATATGTTAAGGTTTATCTTTTAACAAAATGTGTAAATGTTAAATATGTCCATATTAGGACAAACTACCATATTTATGGGGGCATACATGTGTCTAAGGCAATCAGACTCCAGTGTAATGATAATGCGGTATTCATAATCTCAGCATATGCCCCACAACAGGGTTGTGAAAGTGAGGAAAAGAGTGCATTCAGGCAGCAGTTTCAAGCCCTGCTAGATAAAGCAGGCAACATGAATTGGTGTTGCTAATGGGTGACCTGAATGCACATATTGGGACAGACAGAACAGGATCTGAAGACAGCCTGAGTCCACATGGGTAGGGAAGCAGGAATAAAGAAGGAGAGGCCATTCTAGACCTCTGTCTGGCAAATGGCTTGATAGTAGCCAACACATGGTTCAGAAAGAGACAGTCACAGGATTACATACAAGAGTGGGCAACATGCAACTTGGGTAGACATTCTCCTAGTAAGGAAAAGGCACTGGGGTAGAATCAGTGATTGTAAAGTCATCCCCAGTTAAACTGTTGGACCATGCCATAAACCACTGTTGCCATAATCAGCTACAAGCAATAGTCAGAGAATGCTCTCAGCTCAACAGAGACCAGGCTGAAGCTGTAGAAGTTGACTGGTGAGAAAGTACAACAGTTTAAGGAATTACTCATGGCTATAGCACCCCAGGAAGAGGAGGAAATAGGTGGAGTCAAAGACAAACTGCAGCTCCTCAAAACAGCTTGTGTGAGGATTACAGAACAAATATGTGGCTGAGCCAAGTATGGAAATAAGGTACATATGGAATGCTGGTGGTGGAATGTAGAAGTCCAGGAAGTCATCAAAAGAAAGAAGGAGTGCAGGAGAAAGTGGGAGATAGAAAAGACAGACCAGGCTAGGAGAACAAAAACCACCAAGTAGCAGAATACCACGAACAGACAGGAAACAGGATCCAAAAAATATATTTATTCTTCTTTAGCACCTTGACTGAACTAGTCTTCAAGAAGTATACATTGCAAATGACAAAACATTCCCCTTAAATACCCCACCTTAATCAAACATTTATAGCAGCAATCAACTAATTAAATCAAGTATTTCCAATTAATTTCACAGTTAAGGCCACGGGGAGACAAAATATTATACTTTAAAAATAAACAGAGATTCCTTAAAAAGTAATTTATTCTTTAACATTTCATCATCACCTATTTTAATAAAAACTTTATCTAAAATAGTAGCTTGCAACAACCTATAATCACTTTTATGGTACTGCATAAAATGCATTGCAATAGAACTTTCCACTCTACATTTTTTTATATCTCTGACATGTTCTTGTAGTCGATGTTTAAACATTTTTTTAGTCTCGCCAATGTATATTAAATTACATAGACAGCATAAAGCATAAATAACACCAGAAGTAGTACATGAAAAACTAGCTAACACAGTAAAATTCTTATTACCCAATTTATAAAATGTTTGAACAAGTAAATCACAAATATTACACTTCCCACAAGGAAAAGTACCCTTAGGTAGTGGATTATCTACTAAACATTCTACGAGGGCAAGAAAATATGATTTAATAAGTTTGTCCACTATATTGACACCTCTCTTATAAGAAAAGACAGGAAATCCATTTAATAGCTTCCCATCCGTCAATAAAAATTTCCAACAATATTTAATTTGTTCTTGCATCTCCTCACTTAAAATGTTATATAACATAACTATATAAAACTTATTTTGAGAACGAATCTCCTTTTTATAATACATATATTTTTTATCTTTAAATTTTTTAGCATTTACTGAATAATTTGCATTAATTTTATCCAAAGCGTCCTGAATAGTGAATAAAGAATACCCTCTATTTAAAAACATCTGAGTAGTCGATGTAATAGCTTTAAATAAATCAGTTGTGTTATTGCAAATTCTACATAAACGTAATAATTCCCCATAAGATAGGGAATTAATTAAATGTCTCGGATGAAAACCAGAACCATGCAAAAATTGCTCCCCATCCTGAAATTTTCTAAACACTGAAGTAGAAATTTGACCAGAGCTACTACCCATCAAATGTACATCTAAAACAATCAACTATCTTTCCAAATTGCAAGCCATCAAAGGATAAATTAAATTCATTACACTGTGGGTCATTGATAAAACTCTCAACTTTATTAATGCCATATTGGCATATAAAATAAAATTGTTTGATTAAGGTGGAGTATTTAAGGGGAATGTTTTGTCATTTGTAATGTATTCTTCTTGAAGACTGATTCAGTCGAGGCGCTAAAGAAGAATAAATATATTTTTTGGATCCTGTTTCCTGTCTGTTCAGGCTAGGAAGGACTACTGGTTGGATAACAAAAAAAGATAAGAAGGAAGCTGCAATAGCAAAGAATAGGGCATCGGATGCATTCTACCAGATTCTGGTGGCACAAAGAAACTATATCAGGTAGCAAGGCAAGGACAGAAAGATAAATAAGATAGTTAGACACATTTCACAAGGGATGCCAGCAATAGCATGCTTACCAGTCCACGGGACATCAACGGAAGATGAAAGGAGTACTTGCAACAGCTTCTGAATGAAGAAAACCCCACAGAAGCTGTACTACCTCAAACACAGCCTACTATGAGAGAAGAAGAGAAGCCCACCCTAGAAGAAGTAAGAATAGCAATAAGGAAAATGAAGTCAAGGAAGGCATCAGGCTCAAATGAGGTCACAGCAGACATGACAAAGATGCTGGGTGAGACAGTGGAGAAATGGCTACTAAGGGTACTCATAGCAGTGTGGAGAGAAAGGTGTATCCCAGATGACTGGTAGAATAAGCATACTCATGCCAGTCTAAAAGAACAAAGGGAACATCCACAACTGTGGGCAGTACAGAGGTATGAAACACCTGCCACATGGTATGAAATTTCTGAATATGCAAAGTAGTAGTGGTAAGATGGTAGATGAGCAGTTTGGATTCAGATTAGGATGCAGTCCAGCTGACCTGATGTTTGCAGTAAGACAGATAGTTAAGAAGAAGCTAGAGATGAGGAAAGGGGGATTCTCAGTAGGAATGGGTGTACACCAGGGTTCAGCTCTGAGCCCACTGCTGTTCATACTAGTGATGGACTACATTAGCAAACAGCATGGAGGGGAAAGGTCAACGAAGTTACTACATGCAGACATTGTGGCATTACAGGCAAACTCTGAACAAGAACTTCAGCAAAGGATAGTGGAATGGAAAGCAAAACTGAAGGCACACAGGATGAAACTAAGCACAGCTAAAACAGTGTTAATGGCAGCAAATTGGGGAAAGCAGAAGAAGCTGAGAAGTGACATAGAAGGGAAGATGGTGAATGAACAGTTGAATAGCTTCAGGTATTTGGGAGGGGTGCTTGAGTACAAGGGAAGTCTGAATGAAGAGTTTGAAGCTAGAATCAGTGGGGCTGCAGCCAACTGACACAGAGTGTCAGGGGTAGTGTATGACAGAAGAATGCCAAAGAAGCTGAAAAGCAAGGTGTACAACACAGTGGTGTGACCAGTACTATTGTATGGTACAGAAACCTGGACAGTAAAGGCAGAGCAGATGAGAAAACTAGAGTTGATGGAAATGAAGTGCTTCAGAAGGGGGGGTGGGATGCATTTTGTGGGTAGATAAAGGAATGAGGACATAAGAGCAGAAGCCAAAGAAGCTCCAATTCCAGAGAAGGTCAAAGAGAATACATTACAGTGGTTCGGTCACATGTGCAGAAAAGCAGAAGACTATCTGGTGAAGAAGATTTGGGGCAGACAGGAAGAAAGTAAGAGGAAATAAGGGTATCCAGCAATGGGGTGTATGGGTTGTGTGAGAGAAGATCTACAACAGTTAGGCATGAGTGTCGAAGAAGGCAGGAAAGTGGCACTGAATTGACAAATATGACGAAAGTTAACACAGCACCCCAACACCATGTAGAAAATTGGAAAAAAGGGGTTGATGTTGATGGCATGTTTCCAGCTAAAATGGAGAAATAACTATTAGATTTTTTTTTTTTTTTACTTTTATTTGTGGATCAAGAAAGAATGAAAAGAGGGGTGAGAGACAATACAAAAGAAGAAAGAGGTTCGGATCTAAAACTCCTGTTGTGTACTTGGCACCTTTGGATTTTTCTGTGTAATACAGAAGGTGAAAGAAAGAGCTACAGTAGCAAATAATGGGGAAAATGTTATACATAAGGTATGAAGCCTTATGTAAATATGAAGAATAGAAAAGAAGTGGTAAACAGGAACTGTGCATTTCTCAGTAACTGCTATCCTATGATACACAAAGTGACTTTGCAGGTTTTCTCATTAGCTTTAACTACCTGACAGAGATGGCCAGTTAATGGTTCGCAGCTTCTAATCTTCAGTTAGACAGGCTTCAAAAAGCATGCAGTTATGGAATATTTAGCATATTATCTGTGTATAGCATAACTTGTACCTTATAAATGTGAGCAGATTGTTAGGCATGTTCTTGCAGGAGGGATAGTGAATGGAAGATTAAAGCAATTGGGTTGATCTCCCCATAATAAATACTTAATGCACTGCAGTAAAAGAAGTTTCTGAATATTATCGCTATAAAAGTAGTGTGACGTATATAAAAAGTAGTGACTCATAAACAATGGGTACAGTAGGATCAAAGCAGGATGTATGCTGACATGTTACTTTAAATAATGTACATTCTTTTTCACTTTGTAACTTAAACTAAACCTTTTTGTACCTCTGGGGATTAATAACATTATTTCTTAATCTCTGCTACACTCATGATCATGTCTTATGAGAATTAATCATTAATTTATTAATTAAAGTATAAACTTTAAACTTAAGTTTATTAAGAATTAATTTATTATAATCATGACCTATGATAGAGTGTATCTGCTCTCCTCCCTTTTTCACTTTAGGAAGCATTAGGAAGAGGTGTATCTGCAAACCTATTCTCCTTGCCAAATTGATAAGGTGACCAATCAACAGGATTACCACCATGCCATTGCTTTAATGAATCTTTAATGTGTAGAAAATCTTTCAGCACTATACAATGTGTCAAACTGGGGAGTATGTTAACAGTGTGAAGTATTTTCCCCAATACAGTTCGTATTATTAACCGAGTAATTGGATACTGACCATAGCTTCAGAATCTGCTTCACATAAGATCAGCCAAAAGGCCGAGACCAAGAGCCATACCTATCAATTGTCCCTATTTTGTAGAGACATCCCCTGATATTTCTCAAAGTTTTGCTCTATTCCTCCTAAAAACTGCAAATCAGTTTACGAGTTTCTAAGAAAACAGTGCTAACATTTAAAATATGTCCTTAATTTGGGGCCTTTGCCTTAGTTATTTTTTATTTGCTTCCAAATTCTGTTGGTAAAAGTTGAAAGCTCTGTCAGTAGCCTCTACAAATAGCCATTAATTAAGATATTGTACTTAACTTTACTGTAATAAAATAGCAAAGGGCTGACTCTGCTATATCTGCAGACAGTGTATCACATTCTATAATTATAACATCAGAAATAGCATGCTTTTCAGTTGATAGCTGTCAGACATATAGCAGTGTTACCATTACTAGCAGAAAAGTTAGCCAGGTGTCCCCCTTTCCACATATAACACAACATATGTCTAATATTGACTGTTTATGTTTGTTATGAGAATTTTGCATATGATTTCGCAAAAATTCTAGATTATTCAGTCTTAAGCACAGTTTAATTGTACAACTATTTCTTTATGAGTACAACATTACTATATATTCCGCATAGATATATCCAAACCAACAGATCCCTTACCTTCATCCATTAGACAACTACTGATTACTAAGCTCTTCAAATCCTATCTTAAATCCCATCTGCTAGACTCTTGGCTCTGCTTCTTCTCATTCCCTATTAGCTAGAAATTCTACTCTCATCAACTTTTATTAATATCCTTACAGCTAGCAATGCTAGTTACTTTAATAATCTCCTGTTCTCTCCAGAATGCCTGTATTCCAATAATCTAATTATTCCCTATACTGTCATCAATAGTCTGAATACTGTGCATTGCACCAGGTACCTAGTGCAAATATTTTCTTTGAACTGCCTTATGCTTTATTATATTACTTTTTGTATATATTGTAATTACTGTATATATCATGTCTAGGTATTCCTATAACAACATTGTAGGCTGCTCTATTTTATAATAGTTTTTTCTGTATAATGTGTGTATTACTACAGTAATCTTGTACAACGTATTATTATTAAAAATGGTTTTCAGAGTTTTTTCCATGAGCATCTGCTGAAAAGAATTTATTATTTTGTTAGGAGACAACACCCAGACATATAACGTTTGCGCTAGTATCTCAGAGGTAACACAAACTCATGATAAAAGCACCTTCTTTATTACTTCATGGTCCTGATATACAGTCTCTTTTATGTCTATAAAGGCTTTTAACGGCTATCCAGTCAATTTTGTTGAAAAGATTCTAGCCCAGTTATTCTGATCCCATCCCTAGTAGTGGATGTACCGGTCAAAGGCTGTTTCACTGGTGGAGTGCCTTTAGGAGTGCCATGTGTTTGGCATTTGGCACCATTCTCTGAGTCGTAGCAGCACTCATGTTAGCAGTTGCTTGACAGCCATTATCTTGGCAAAACTCCAGGACTCCTTTCCCTTCAGGTGAGCTAAATGTGTTCAGTTTGGCTCACAGTACACACTGCATTTGCTCAAAAAGCCTCTGTACAAACAGGAAAATGAACAAGCACTTTACTTTTCTTAGTTTGAACCAGCTGTGCTTGCTGCACCCACCAGTGTGGTGTGCAATAAGGCACCATAGTCCATGAGTTCATAAAATAAAGTTTTATGAACTATAAAGAAACCATAATACTTGGTGATTTCAACATTGACTGGAAAACCTGTGCAGCCCAGCAACCTACTAACCATATTAATCTCCATGGTTTCTCACAATTAATAACAACACCAACTAGAATCCATAAACCAAATAAGAAAGAAACAATTTTGGACTGGATTCTTATTAATAACCCCCCTAGCAACTATACTCCAGGAACCCTTCCTGACAGTATTAGTGATCATATACTTACATATGTCATCAGACAAAAATTAAATATTCCAAATACTCATAAACTAAGAACATGTCGCTCAAAAAGATCTTTCAACCCTGATAACTTTCTTGCTGAATTACAGGCATGTAACTGGTCGCCTTTGACACACCTTGAACTTAATGAAGCTGTGACCTATTTTAACACTAACTTTCTGCAACTCCTTGATTATCATGCTCCATTTCGCTCTACCAGGATAAGAGCCAAGACTGCCCCTTGGCTAACAAAGCAAACAAAAGAAAAAATGATCCTTAGAAATAAAATCTGGGCTAAATGGAGAGCTACCAAATGTCCATCTGATCACCTCCTCTTCAAACAGTTAAGAAACACCACCAAGAAAGATACTCTTAGAGACAAAAGGGAATTTTATCTTCGTCTACAAAATACTACTCAAAATACCCCTCAAAAATTCTGGTCAGGTGTTAATAAACTTCTTAAACCAGGACATTCTCCTACTCCTATCCCTTCAGGATTTAACCTCAACAGTACTACTCAGATCCCAAATGCCCATAATAAGTACTTTACAGAAGCCATTCTAACCCTAGCCAACTCATTACCCACACCTACTGCATCCTCACAAGATATCTCTTCAACCTCGTCTAACACCTTTCAAATTCAACCTGTCTCATCATCTATTATTTATAAGCTTCTCATCAAACTCAAACCTTGTACCCCATCTGCTGACCAACTCCCATCTGAATACTTACAAATTGCCGCAAAAGCTATTTATCACCCAGTATCTATTCTGATTAACAGGACCATCTCTGAAGGAAAAATCCCTACCATTTGGAAAATATCTCATATAATTCCTCTACATAAAGGGGGCTCTTCTTCGGAGCTCTCTAACTATCGCCCTATTGCCTTACTGCCCCCATTAGCTAAGATAATGGAAAGATGCGTGCACAAACAATTTCTTAACTACCTTCTTCAAAACAAACTTAGCTGACTGTCAACATGGTTTCAGGCCTCACCATAGCACTACAACTGCCCTCCTTTCCTTTGCTGACTCCATTAATAATAATCGAAATAACAATCATTTCTCATCTCCACTATTCATATACCTATCAAAAGCTTTTGATATGGTTAACCATAATATACTTCTTGAAAAACTCAACCTCTTCTCTCTAAGCTCACATTCTTTACAGTGGTTTAGAAGCTATCTCGAAAACAGGCAACAAGCAGTGCTTTGGGAAAACAACCTATCATCCCTACTCCCAGTAAATGTAGGTGTTCCATAAGGATCAATCCTTGGACCCCTTCTTTTCTCATTATTTATTAATGACCTTTATTTGAATGTGCCACAAGCGACCTGCATCCAATATGCAGACGACTCGACTGTGATCTGCTCTGCTATAAATATTTCCTCCCTCCAATCCATCACCCAAACAGCTTTTCATAAAGTTGAAAAGTGGTTTATGCAACACTGCCTCCTCCTTAACCCCCAAAAAACTAAGCTTCTTCTCTTTACTCCTACCAATAAATCTCCTACACCATTCTTCACTATCTCCTCAAATAATTCTACCTGTATTAACCCCGATAAGACCACTCGACTATTAGGTGTAACCATTGACAACCATCTTAACTTTGATGACCAAATTAATGCTACTATTAAAGCTGTTAATACAAAAATTGGGACACTTTACAGAATTAAACCCTTCCTTAACCCAGCAGCTAGAAAAACCATAGCACAGACCCACCTGATTTCCAACCTTTTTTATGCTTCAGCTATATTTACTACCTTATCTAAAACCAACATTACCAAACTCTCTACCTGCTATAATAGTATAGCCAGATTCATTAATGCTACTCCCCTTAGAACTCACCACTGTCACAACCTCAAACAACTAAATTGGCTAGAGCTAAATAACCACTTACTCTACCAACAATTACTTGTCATTCATAAGACCCTTCACTTCCCTGATAATACTCCTAGCCTGGCTAAACTGATTTCTCCTTATAAAAACCTAGCCACACTTCGCTCTGCCAATAAATTCCTAGTATCTACAACTAAATCATACAATAAAGCTGGGGATGCATTATTTTCAAATTCCATAGGTAAACACTGGAATCTACTCCCTCAAGAAATAGCTACTCAAGAGTCTACCTCTCTATTCAAAAGACATATCAAAGAACATCTTAAAACTCAATGGCTATGTCCTTGTACTAATCCCGACTGAAAGTAAGTCTCAATACACCTTATTTGTCTTCCCGTCCCATTTCTGAGCTCCTGTCTGAGAGTTGCATCTTAAAAGTATGCCTCCTATTATTTTAACTTCAGTATTTTCATTTTATTTTTAATTTGTGTAACTTGACTTATAAGTATTTACATCTTTTTTGCAATTCTCTCTTGTACCTTGTATATTTTTATGAATAATAATTTTTTTGTTAAATATCATTGTTATTTTACCTGTACTGGAGCTTTTCTCCCCGGGCCTCTGCTGTAAACGGATATATGTCCAGTTAGACTAGCCCGGTCAACAAATGTAAAATAAATAAATAAATAAAAATTTTAAAGTACAAATGAAATAGTGGCACAGACTCTTCTCAAATAAATAAGTCAAGCAAAAGAAACAGCATAAAGTACTTTTGCTATTATAGTCCCATACAAAAGCATCACAGTTTGTCTTATCATTTTTGTAAGTTATTTTCAAGTACCTCTACTCTTTATGGATTACTTTGGCAGGCAAAATATCCATCTTCCGTTATCTTTCTTCTACAAAGTAACGCCTCTCTAGCACTAAACCCATAACTGTTGCCCTAGGCACAGGATTCATTCAAGAATGATCTTCTGTAGATTGGAAGGATTACAACCTTTCTTTTTATTTATTGGATAATTAACTTCATTGACAAAATCCTGCAAAAGCATACTCTATTACACCATTGATGGAAAACACATTTCACTGAAACTCATTTCGTCGAAGTCTCATTTCACTGAAAATTAATTGCCTGAGGACAATTCACTGAAAATTCACTTCACTGAAAACTCATTTGACTGAAACTCATTTAGCCTAAAAAGGTATATGCCCTGTTCTCCATGGTAGTGCAATCATGCAGTTAGTATATATAGTAAGGGGGGGTGTATAGGGCACAGCCCCCCACATTGGGGTGTGTGTGGGAGGCATAACCCCCCCCCCACCTATTTTAAATGTGGTAAACCATAGACATGGATACTTACAAGCTGAATGAATAACTCTTTTCAGAAGATAATATATACCCAAACTATGTGGGAGGCTACACCCCCCCTTACTATATATAATAACTCCAGGATTGCAGTACAGTGGGGAACAGGGCATATACCTATTTAGACAAAATGAGTTTCAGTCAAATGAGTTTTCAGTGCTCAGGCAATTCATTTTCAGTGAAATAAGACTTTGATGAAATGAGTTTCAGTCAAATATGTTTTCTAT